>NC_056741.1:1769336556-1769472517 GCF_019279795.1 Protopterus annectens | reverse complement strand
ACTGCCTTAAGCTATTAATTTGAGAGCTCAGTCATATAGTGAAGTGAGGTATGTCTCACGTCATTCACCCCTACAGGGACTATGTCGGAGCCATACCAGTACTTGTGGTTGAGTGACTTAAGTGACTCAACAGATCCTGGTACCTGACAGACAGCTAATCTCACTCCTTATTCAGCCTGGTGGCACAAATATCCGTGTGACTCACAATGGAGTCATCTGTGACCAAAACATTAGGTTTTGTGCTGTTATACCATATGGGCTTATTGTTGAGATACTGATATGTGTATTATTATGCATTTATTTTGCATTGCTATGTGTGTAAATGGTTTCTGTTTGGGAGACCTTTGATCTTCTGGTAAGTTACTAGTGAGTACTGCCACATATGTGGGTTTGAGTGTCATGTTCTTATTTAGTGTGTGTGTGTGTGTGTGTGTGTGTGTGTGTGTGTGTGTGTGTGTGTGTGCGTGTGTGTGTACTGATGACCTGTTTGGCATTCAATTTGTCCTTATATGAGAGTCTTTCCTCCAATTTCATAGTGTAACTACATCTCTCACATAAAGTAGTTGTTTGTTTGAGGAGTAAGTGTTTGTCAGTATACCGTAGACATTTGATAAATTGTCTCAGGATGCCCATGTCTGTCAGGCTGGCAAGAAAGATGTTGGGAAACTGCCCATCCATGATTACAGGCTCTTATTGTATGTTTTGTTACGAAATAGAATGAGGTAATTTGACAGGATTGAGCTGATAGCACTGAGACTACAAGAGGGACATATACATTGTGTATGCTAAGGTTGATCCATAAGACAATGCTGCTCATTGCACAATAGAGTTGCTCCTAGATTAGCAGGAAAGCTTTTCACTGGACAGCTGTTTAGTGAAAAACTGAACTTTTAGGCTGTTGGGTTTATACAGGACACTGTTATCCACAGCTGCATGAAGAGCAGCACTGCACAAACATGAGCCTTAACATGAGCAAAGACAAACAAGTTTTAAGATAACTGCCAATTATGAAAGCACACAGTAAGCTTTCCACCTGCAATCCCAACTCCAAAAGGGCATATCAATATACTTCTTCCACAAGGGTGCAGAAAAACACCTTCTTAATATAGAATAGCAGGTGTGGAGTACAAGTGTAACAAGACCACAAAAACTACCTACAACAGCCATACAACTAACAGATACAATGTAATACATTGCAGTTAAATAATTCTATCTATAGTTAAAATCTATACAATAGAAGGAGAAAGCTACTAAATGATAGAGCAAAATCCCAAAAAGGGAAGGCATCACTGATCAGTATTAGCAAAAAACTACAGACACTCATAAAATTGTCTAAGGCCAGCTTCGAGAGAAAAATTGCACAGGACACTAAGGATAATCACAAGGCTTTCTTTAGTTATGTTAGGAACCTGGGTGGTAATTCCCAGATATGCTCAGAATTAGTCCAAAATGACAAAAAATACACCGAACCCACAGACATTGCCAACATCCTAGCTGACAGGTTCAGCGCAAACTCCCCCCCCACCAAAAGGGCAAATATCTATCCCAGCAGAGTGCTGCCCCCCTGACATCTCAGATGTTCAGGTAAGAGCCGCCCTCTCCAAAGCAAAAAACATAGCATCAATGGGACCAGATGGTGCCCCAGGCTGCATCCTACATGAACTCCAAGAAGAGCTAAACCAGAACATAAAACTACTGTTCAATCTCAGCCTTACTACAGGATATGTGCCCAAAGAGTGGCATACAGCAACAGTGGTCCATCCTGGAAACTATCACCCCATAAGCCTGATTAGCTTGGTCTGCAAAGCTATGGAAAGGATCATCATGGACCTCATAAATAAAGATATTGGGGACCTACAGACACTAGATCCTACCCAGTTCGGCTTTGTTAAGGGCAGATCCTGCCTCTTAAACCTGGTTGATTTCTTTGAAACAGTCACCAAGGCCATTGACGAGGGGAAGGTGGTCCACACAGCCTACCTGGACCTCGCAAAAGCCTTCGATACAATACCCCACTCGGGCATTATAGATAAGCTCACCAGCTTAATTATAAACCCCATGTCACTAGATGGATTGCAAACTGGCTCAAGGACAGAACCCACATGGTTAGAATTGCTGGAGCCATGTCAGACTCCAAACCAGTTACAAGTGGTGTCCCACAAGGCTCAGTCCTGGGACCTCTCTTGTTCGGTATATATTTCTTGGAGGTACAGGCCAACATGGAAGGACTGTGGCTGACCAAGTTTGCAGATGACTGCAAACTGGGCACCATAATCGACTCTCCAGCTGACACAAGCATCCTCCAAAAGGGCCTCATAGAAACAGACAACTGGTGCCAGAGCCATGGCCTCAAGCTAAATGCCAAAAAGTGTATAGTCATCTCCTTTGGCAAAAACAAAGTGCCCACAAATTACCACATAGGTGGTAATCCATTAAGTACAGAATAAGTAATTAGGGACTTGGGGTACCAAGTTGATAGCAATCTCTCATTTGACAACCACGTGGCCAAAGTGGTTAGAAAAACATTTTATATAGCCCACCTAATCATGAAGGGATTTACATCTAGATCAGGGGAGGTCATCATGCCTCTTTACTCATCCCTCATCAGGCCCATAATTGAGTACAATGCCCCTTTTGGGATGTACTTTACCAGACACCTGCAGCAACTGGAAAGACCCCAAAAGTACCTCACCAAGAGGATCAAAGGGCTCAAACAGATGCCATATGCTGCCTGGTTAAAGAATCTCCAGCTCTACTCAGTGGCATACCACCTGTTCAGAGGCAATCTGTGCCTGACGTATAAAGCCATGTCCAACCCGGAATTAATGGACATGCTGCACCTCAGAAAATCCAAATCCCATCGAGCTACGCGCTCGAGAGACTTGAACCTCAACACTGAAATAAATAGGACATGCTGGAGGGGCAGATTCATAACCCAGACGCACCCTTCACTCTGAAATAAAATCCCAGTCCAGGTTAGGCAGAGTCCCTCATTGACTCTCTTCAAGAGGAATCTTGATGAGTGGATGGGAGATCGTAGGTTTACCCCAGGTATCACTTCTGTGTCACTGTTAGACAGAGGCACAGTATACTAACCTTGAAAAAGGGCATAGCAAAATAAATTTAAAATGGGTGGCGAAAGCCAAACACATTCTGGCTAGGCTTATAAATGCCCTAGGGCAAATAGCCTAGTATGAACCTATGAACCTAATTAAAGTAGCAACAGACATTACAGTTTTTTTTTGAGATTGCTAAAGTACAGTCACAGTATATAACAAAAGTGCAAAAAATATATTTATAGCCCTTTTGTGTGTCTGCAGCTCAGATAGAATAGGTAAACACCTACTGCCACTAGATGAACAATCCCAGTCTTCCTAATGTAAAAGTACAGTAAAGAAGTGGCCAGAGTGAAGTGTTACCACAAACAACTTAATATGAAATGTTACCACAAACAACTTATAGATATGATTACAGCAGTGTACTTTAAGCGCCTTATAAAAGCATGAATACATAATAAAAGTGCTTTACTTTGTATAAATTAGCCAAGAGACACTCAATTGCACAGAATTTGTAAAGGCACTAAAAACAAGATAAGCTGATCAATAAGCCCTCTAGCTAATAAAACTACATTCAGAAATCGCAAGTGTTCCCCAACCTAAACAGACCAGACTACCTCCTACTGCACTACATAGAAAATCAACTGACCTCTTGATGTAAAAACAAGTGCTTGCTACAGTGTAAAAATACATTACTTTATTCAACAGCTAGCTAGATAATAAATTCAGAGCATGTAAATTGGTAGAACAGACAATGAGAGTCAAAATGCACTTTTTCAATATAAGCATAAGGAACGGCAAATAAATAATTCAAGATATCAACAGCACTGTAAAAAGGGAGGAGCTTATTAAGCTCAATTTATAGTAGGGGTGGGCAGCTTAAAATCACCAAGTTTAAAAAACAAATCTACAAGGAAGGAGGTGTAAAAATAACTAGCAAGGAATTACCAGCAGTGCTCTTAATTTATGCAGGCTTGACATATTTTCTGAAAAAAAAAAACAAAGTCCCAGAAATTCACTTTCTATTTAAGTATCACTCAAGAAACAATTTAACCAATAAAAATACACGTGCAATGTGTAGCCTAGATAATTTAAATGTCTATCTCTTATATACAACAAAAACACCAGGCCAAGCACATTTCTTAAAACCAAAAACAAAATGGAGCAGGTAAAACAGAAAGCAGCTCTATCACTCACAGACAAAAATATAGGTTTACTCTCCTCACCCAACATGGAATCACCAGCAGTGCTCTTAGTTTATTCAGGTTTGAAGTCTTTGCAGAAACAGACAACGATCCAGAAATTAACTGCCTATTTAAGTATTACACAAAAAGCAATTTAACTAATGAAAAAAACATGTGACATGTATAGCCTAGATAAGTTAAGTGCCTATCTCTCACATACAACAAAACCATCAGGCCAAGTAGATTTCTTAAAACAGAAAACAAAATGGAATAGGTAAAACAGAAAGCAGCTCTACCACTCACAGACAAAAAATATATAGTTTTACTTTTCTCACCCTACTGCCACTGGATGAACAATCCTAGTCCTCCTAATGTAAAAGTACAGTAAAGGAGTGGCCAGAGTGAAATATACCACAAACAAACTTAAACAATATGAAATTCTACCACAAACAACTTAAATATATTAATACAGCAGTGTGCTTTAAACAGCTTATAAAAGTATGATTACTCAATAAAAGTGCTTTACTTTGTATAAGTTAGTCAAGAGCCACTCACTTGTACAGAATTTGTAAAGGCACTAAACACAAGATAAGCTGGTCAATAAGCCCTCCAGCCAATAAAAGTACATTCAGAAATTGCAAGTGTTTCCCCAACCTAAATAGACCAGACTAACTCCCAGTGCACTGCATAGAAAATCAACTGACCCCACCAGGTTTAAAAACAGATCAATAAGGGGGAGATGTAAAAATAACTAGCAAGGAATTACCAGCAGTATTCTTAGTTTACAGGGGCTTGAAATATTTTCAGAAAAAAAAACAAAGGCCCAGAAATTCACTTTCTATTTAAGTATCACTCAAAAAACAATTTAACCAGTGAAAATACACTTGCAATGTGTAGCCTAGATAATTTAAATGTCTATCTCTCATATACAACAAAAACACCAGGCCAAGCGCATTTCTTAAACCAGAAAACAAAATGCTGCAGGTAAAACAGAAAGCAGCTCTATCACTCACAGACAAAAATATAGGTTTACTTTCCTCACCCAGCACAGACTCACCAGCAACGCTCTTAGTTTATTCAGGTTTGAAATCTTTGCAGAAATAAAGACCCAGAAATGTACTGCCTATTTAAGTATTGCAAAAAGCAGTTTTAACTAATGAAACAGGATGTGAACTGTATAGCCTAGATAATTTAAATGTCTATCTCTCACATACAACAAAACTGTCAGTCCAAGCAGATTTCTTAAAACAGAAAACAAAATAGAACAGGTAAAAGAGAAAGCAGTTCTGTCCCTCAAAGACAAAAATCTAACTCCAAGATTGAGAATCTTCTACATTTATTTTTAAAATGTATTTTTCTTTCTGTTTTTTTTTTTTTTTAATTATTTATGGCTTAGAGATCAAAATGACAAACTGTTTGTGGCTTATTTTCACTAGAGACCTGGGAAGAAAAGCTCTCATATATACAAGTGATTACAATCTGGAAGCAAAATATTAAATCAACATCTTAGCACTTTTTGTATAAACTCAAATTATGACATAGATTTCAGCAGAATTATACAGAGGATTATGATCAGTTCACTTATCATAAAGAGCACATTATGGGTTCAACACATGAATGCCGAGAAATTCATTCTTGAAGTGAATCTTGGCACCCATGTGGAGAACACATAATATGTAGTTATAATTGGAGAGCTGATCATAATTCTTTGTAGTGCATAGAAATTTATCTGCTCCATGTATTAGAAATTAGTCATAAGTAAGATTAAAAATTTGCAGTTTCAACATGTAAGACCTTTATATCATTTAAAATTCCTTGCATTTACAAGTACCATTTCTGTTGCAACACAGTATTACTGTGATTAAACTTTCTTCAAATGTTGCACTTGCTATATTCTGTGCTTTACTTCATCAGATGGCATGCTTTACTTTAATCACAATAATTGTATTTTAAAATGGGGCATTATACAGTTTGTCTTATGAAAGATGGAATATCTAATGAGTTTCTTTATCAAAAACTGTGCCATCTTCCAAAGCTGGCAAAGTAGTGGGGAAGTTGTTGGCATTCTTATGTTTTTCCTGTGTAAGGGAAGCAGCTTGAATCCAATAGTGAGTGTAATGCAGCAGACAGCAGACAGAAATGTGAGTTGAGTGCCCTGCTGCTGCTGTTTACCAGTAGGTGCTCTCTGCGTTTAGTGCAGACTTGATGTTAACAGCCCCTAGGGTTAATATTTGTTAAGTACCCCTCTAAGAGTTGTTAAGGTCAGGTCTCGTGCTATAGCTACATTAAACAAGGTTGCAACTTAGTCATTTTTTTTTTTTGCATAATTATAGTGCTTCATGCATTGCAAATACATTATCATCAGTAATATATAACATAATCATATAGAATATGCTAAATCAAGCTTTACAATAATAATGTATTGGAAAAACTCTGGCATTCATAACATTGTGCTTTGGGGTATTATCTATACACATATACAACTCTACAGCTTAATAACTTATTACCACTTACTACTTAATTCCAAACCTACTAATTATTGTTTTAATTACAGTCATAATAACCTTCTTTAGCTTGTAAAATAAAAACAAGACTGCCATTTGAAAAGCTTTATCAGTAAATACTCAAATCTGCTAAAATGGAAATAATTAGTCAAAGTTTTCATTAAAAAGTGTTGCAGCTGGTAATGCAAGTGTGTCATGTTGACAAGTAAAAAAATATCCCTCAAAGCAGTCTAATTACTAATCTTCATTTCAAGGCTTCTGACTGCATCCTGATCATAAAAAAGTACTCAACAGGTTGAAATGCATATTTTTAAATAAGATAAACATAACAAAGACTAGCACAAACCTGCAGAGTACTATTTAAAATAATGATTCAATATCTGAACAGTAAGTTTTACTGTTTTCCTGTTTTAGGCACTAAGCAACACCACAAATAAAGTTGGCCTCAGTACTGAAATTTCAAAGTAAGATGCCAGTGTCAATCCAAATTGTCCATTCTTGTATATAATCCTGAAACTACTTGATTCAGCTAGATCAGCTAGTTTTATCACAGAAGGAAAACAGTTTGGTATAATTTGCACTGTTGAGGACTTTGAGTCCAAAAACATTTTACCAGAGAATAGTTTCTGTAGCATTATTAAAGTACATAATATCTGGTAATTACCAGACAGTTGTTCTAAAACCAAATTACTAAAGGAATACTTTGCTTCCTAGATTGTGCTCCCACTGTTTAGCAGCAAGTTCTTGGCAAGATATGGGAAAGAAGATTGTAGCATGCTATGCTTTTCACAGGGAAGGTGTGTCAGGAGGAAGAGGGAAAAATACAACTGTTATCCTTATACCCAGACATTTCTCTAGAAGTTCAGATATCTGCTTCTTTATAATCAATTTAAAATGGGAGTATTCACAACAGAAGGGTAATGACAGCTGCATTGCACAGAAGGTGAGGATAAGAGAAAGAAATAAAATTTAATTTGGTGGTAGGGCTGGAGGCCACAAAATCAAGATGTAAAATAGAGACTCTTTGTAGTCCAAGTATCTAGCTTGTCCTCACTCCAGATGTTTCCTGAACTGTAATTGTGTATGACTTAAAGCTGTCTTAGATGTAATATCTCATGCTTTTTACAGTTTGCTGACATACATTTTGAAAAAAGTAGCATGTGATGATCAACATTTGCTGAAAATAGAGGTAACTTCCCAGCAGTTCAGATGTACAATTTTAAGTCTTGTCAAGGGTGTGGCAAATTTAAATTCCAAATCACTAACAATGAGTCCCTGAAAGGTAGAAGCCAAACCAAAAAAACAAAAATATATCCTGCATAACCAAAAAAATAGTACTTTTAATTTTTTGAGATTTAAATTTCACTTCTATGGCATGGAGAAGGTGCTTAGTAACCAGCAGCAGTATAAGATTCAAGTAATTTTCCCAGATTAAGTTGTGCTCTACATGTTATGAAGCTGTATTTCAGAAAATTTCACCTGGTACTCTTTTAAGGAAAATGTATTGTGGTGCTTTATATAATGGGGGTCATGTGAGTTTTTTTCTGGACCAGTAAGACATGATTGGTGATTGGTGAGTGTGAAATGAATAAGATGATGAGGCATTCCTTGACTGACCTAATTCTTTGTAGCGTTATTGATAAAATTAAGTGAAAGGAAAATAAAAAGAGAACCGAAGTGTAGAAGAAATAAATGAATTCCAAATTATGAGGCTGGTGTCCCGGGTTCACCTATTGACTCAGATGCCTATTAAACCTGTCAAGAAAGGACGGGAGGGAGAAGCCATTGTAAGTTTGCTTATCCTCGGGTAAAGGAGGAAGTTCTGGCTCACCACTTGTCTGACACTTACTGGGAGCACTAGGTGTTGCACCTATGGAGCATGAGCCTGTGCTCTGTCTGAGTACATGAATGTAAGCCAAGAGAGAGGTGGAGGCAAGCTTTCTGCTTCTGTCAGCACAGAAGTGGCGCTCAGGGAACTACCACAAGGATGGTAGAATGTTCCACTAGTAAAGAGTAAGATAACCTACTAGACCTATAAGGTGACCCATTCCAACCCCTTGATTCTCACCATGGGGAGGGGGAGGACCTAATAAGACCCCCTGGCAGGAATGAATGGGTGGTATGGCTCTCATCTAACCTAGAGATATAAATAAATAAATGTGCCAAATGGATGAAAGTAATGTAGCTATCCAGCAATGATGGAAAAATGGAATTGCAACACATAAAAAAGACACAAAAAGCTGCTTCCTTAATCACAGTGTCATGATTGTATTGTGAAAGAAAAAGCACTAAGTACTTTCATTTTTATACCAAAGAAAACTTCAATGGACTGTTTATGAAAGAACTGCCCAACAACATAGCAAGATAACAGTCACATATATAAAAAACAAACAGTGAACTTTACCTTTTTGTGGAGGTGTACACACATCATAGGTTCATAGGTTCATAGGTTGGTACTAGGCTATCGGCCCTAGGACCTATGCAAGCCTAGCCATAACAATTCCCTGGATATTTCTTCCCACAATATTTACTTCTCTGGACCCCTGTCTAGCAGGGCAACTGACATGATCCCCGGGGTGAATGTCCTATCTCCCATCCAATCATCAAAGTTCCTTTTGAAGAGGGCCAAGGAGGCGCTCTGCTTGACATGTATGGGCAGTCTATTGCAGAGTATGAGGAGTCTCTGGGCCAGGAACCTATTCCTCCAGCATGTTTTGTTCATTGTGATGACAAGGTTTAGATCCCTGGAGCATGTGGCTCTGAGGGATTGGGATTTCTTTAAGTGGAGCCTGTTCAACAGCTCAGGGTTTGACATGGCCTTGTATGTTAATCAGAGATCTCCTCTGAGTAGATGATATGCCACAGAGTATAGCTAGAGTCTTTTTAGATGGTCAGCATATGGCATCTGCTTTAGGCCTGTGATTCTTTTAGTGAGGTATTTCTGTGGCCTTTCCAGCTGTTGCAGATGTCTTGTGAGGTACATAACCAACGGGGCATTATACTCTATAATGGGTCTAATGAGGGATGAGTACAGTGGGACAATGACCTCCTTTTTTCTGGATGAAAAGCCCTTAGTGATGAGGTGTGCCAGATAGAAGGATTTCCTCACTGTTGTGGTGATGTGGTTATGGAAAGTGAGACCACTGTCCACCTGTGTCCCTAAGTCTCTCATCACACTTTTGATGTTTAGTGTACTGCCACCTATGTGGTAATTCATGGGTACATGTTTTTATAACTGATCTTAAGCAAGTTAGGAACTGCAAAGGAACCACTTCTTATATTCAGTGAAAAGTATGTAAATACTTGTGTAAAACAATGTATTAAAACATGAACAAGTAAATTAAAGCAAAGGAAATACATATTACACTTTTAAAATTTGGTGCCTATGCTGGTTATCTAGAAGGATAAAGCCATGACTATCGCCTAGGTGACCTGGATTTAATTAGTTGCTCAGGAGCTTGACAACATTTACAAGGAGGATAGGTTTGTGTATCCAGAGGGAAAAGGGAGTAAGTGTGTGTCCAGGAGCAGCTCTGTAACTATGGTGGAGTGAGAGGTGCAGCTGTTCTGGGTGTAAACTGTTACAGAAACATGATTAGCAACAGCAATATGGCAGAAGTGGAGTATCAGAAAAGAACTGCCAGCATTCCTTTGGTATTGACATTTGTCAGTTCAGCATTAGTGTTGTTATTTATACGTTTAAACAATTGTAGCTATGCATCTTTTTAAACGAATTAATTTGTTTTCTGTAATACTAGAACTATATCTGCACCAAAGAGTCAAGAACAATGAGTCGAGCTGTCAACATTCAACATTTTCAAATTTGAAGTCATTGGTGGGGGGGTTGTCCAGGTTGCCAATTTAGTTAGCTACTGTTCTGTCAGTAAGCACATGGATACAATCTGATTCCCCTGGAGGAGACTAGGGAAACAACCAAATGGTAGCTCCTGTATGTGGGTAGGGTGCATCCTACTGAGATCAGCCCATTGCAAACATGAGGGATAGTTCAGCACTGATTCTCCTTACTGACACTGCCCATGAGCTGCCCCTGGGTGGTTGCAAGGGGCCTAGGGCTTAACTGAACCACCTCTGAAGGCTGCTTTAATGATGCCATTTCCTATTGACACTATCCCCAAACAAAAAGGTGAAAAAATTAGAGAACTGATTTTTTGAAAGTCTGTTTCTTAAGAAAATACTTAAAATTAACAACATTATTTAGTCATCCATATTTTTGTGCAATTAACAGTATTTACTAGTAATGCATGTTGTAATCCAGTAATGCTTCTAAATCTATATCTTCACCTTTGTCATCAACTTCATTTTTTTTCAATCATATGTATTTTTGAAACTAGCACAGAAAACACTGTAAAGGACACACTCCAGTGTAGTGCAGGGATGGAGTGATAGTAATGCTCATTCTGTAGCTGGGTTTGAAATATACCTTTAAGATAGAAGGAGATACCTTTAAGACGTAAGGAGAGTGCCACAAAAGCAAAAAAGGGGGAGGGGTACTCTGCCAGATGATAAAGGAAAACATGGGCACAGTCCATAGCAGAACTTACAAAGGTAAGTCAGAGCATGGCTGGAAAGTAATACTGTATTGTGCAAGAACTCTGGATAAGAAGATAGACCATGCATGTAGTGATGTGAGATGAGTGGGTGAATAGTGCTGGTATCACAGTAATATGGGCCAGTGACAAGATGCAAAATGGAGGTGCTTGGTTAAAGGCTGTTTATAAATGATGGACAAGAAAAAGATTTGTGGGGGCCAAGTAATTTTCATAAAGAAGATTATCAGATGTGAGGTTATAGAGGAGATGAACATTAGCCCTTATGGGGAGTAGGGTAAACAGGGTCAGAACCAAGAGTCAGTGCCTTAGTGGTTAAAGTGGAAGAGGGGAGAGTGTTGGAAGGTCATCTCAGTGTGTCAATTGACAGACACATCAAAGGATGATTTATTTATTTATTTAAATTTGTTGACCGGGAGTGTCCGACTGGATGTAGGTCCATTTTCAGCAGAGGCCCGGGGAGAAAAGCTCCACAGTTAAAATTAACCGACAGTAGTTACATTGGATTACATAGTGATTAACAATTTAACATAGCAATTACTTACAACATATTTACAGATGAAGAACATAGTACATCAGTAGACAACTAGAATCTTTATCTGTAAAGTACATAACATACATTAACAAATGTTACAATGAGAAGTTCCTGCTGTATAATAAGTACCAGGCTTATGAGCATCTGAGCTTGCTATAATCAAGGTAGTTAGTGGGGTGGAAAGAAAGGGAGTGGTTGGATGGGGTGGATGATATTAGAGTGGGAGTTGCAAGGGCATAGCCAGCATGTTTTTAGGTGCGCTTTTAGTAAAGTTTTGAAGTGGGTGCATGATGGTACGGAGGTAATTGTGGGTGGGAGTGAGTTCCATAATTTGGCTATGGTGCAAGAGAATAGTGCTTCACCAGCAGAGTTATTGGCTTTAGTGATCTGCAAGTGATTTTTGTTGCTGGATCTTAGTGGTCTGGTGGTGCGATAGGGTTGGAGTAGATTCTGGAGGGATGGGACATTTAGTGGATGGTTTACTAGTTTGTGGATGAGTGAAAGTTGATACCACTGAAGGAGATGAGGGAGTTCAAGCCAGCCCAGTTCAGCAAGTGAGAGACAGTGGTGACTACGGTAGGATGCTCCTGTGGCGAATTTGGCGATTTTGTTGTAGCAGGTCTCTAGCTTGTTTAGATCACATTGCCTTAGGTTGGTATATATTGGAGAGGCATAAATTAGGGTGGAAATAAGGTGGGAATTTGCTATTGAAATTTTTGCTGCTTTGGTGAGAAATTGCTTATTTCTGTATAATGCTCCTAGTTTTTTGTGGACTTTTTTATGGTCATGGATATGTGAATGTCAAATTTTAGTTTATTGTCTATTTCCACTCCTAGCAATTTGGTGTGTTCAGTTGGGTATATAGTGGTGTTGTCTTTTGCTGTGATGTTAAAGTGAGAGTTGTTTTTAGTATGTTTGGTAGGCTGGAAGATGAGTAGTTTAGTTTTGTTTGGGTTGAGTATTAACTGGGCATCGGATAACCAAGTTTCAACAGAGGAAAAGGCTACCTGTGAGACTTTTTGCAGTTTTGGTAGGGGCTGGGCTGAGCAGATGATGGTTGAGCCATCTGCGTATTGTATGAGTGTGCCATGTTTGGTGGCAGAGACTAGATTATTGGTGTAAACAGAGAAGAGTAGGGGTCCAAGGATGGAACCTTGGGGAACCCAATGGAGACAGGTAGTTGGGGAGATGTGTCATTATGCCATACAATGGATTGTTGGTGGTCAGACAGGTAACTCTGAAACAAGTTGGTGACTGATTGTGAGAAGGATAGGTTATTGAGGACAGAGATAAGTTGTTTGTGTGGGACCATGTCAAATGCTTTAGATAGGTCTAGGAAAGTAGCAGAGGAGAGATAGTCATTGTCTTTATGCTGAAGGATAGTGTTAGTAAAGGAGAGTAAGGCAGTGGTGGTGCTATGGTTTGGTCGGAAACCATGCTGAGTGCTGGAAAGGAGGAAAGAAGGATGAGGAAGAGAAACTGCAGGATAGAATGAAGCAGTGGTATTTGAAAAAAATGATTATATTCCATGGGAACTCAATCCACCAGAATCAGCTATAGGGTTTTGCTTTTGATGGTATGTGCAGTTCTCTTCTCAACGTTTTGACCAGTAGGCAAAGCTTAATGCCTGCTATGCTATGATCATGAAGTTGTATGTTTAAACACACACACACACACACACACACACACACACACACACACACACACACACACACACACACACACACACACACAGACACACAGCTACTGTGCACAGGCGTTCCTTGGTAGAGTCATTTGTGTGAGTCCCTGTGCTTTCAGAGCTGAAACACACATATATACACCTGGAGACACTCTTATAGGGAGGTGACACAGGCTCCTCCCACCTTCTTTGGAAAATGAAGCAATGTCAGCCACCAAGTCCCTCCTCTCCCAGTCAGTAGCAAGATCTGCTAGTCAACAATCAGTCACAGAGGAAGCAAGTCTTCTTTGCTTTTTCTTACCACTACAAACTGACTTTTCATAGAGATGTCCTATCAGTCCAGGTTTGCTAAATTCCATGCATGAGAAACACAAAGGTAAACCCATGAATACGAGATAACTATACTTTATTAAGGCATCTGATGCTAAGAATCATGGAACTGTAGAGCCATTAAATAGTTTTTCATTGCATAACTGGATGGATACAGTGCTTGTTGATGAGGAGTTATCAGGAGAAACATCATTAAACAGAAGAGAATCCATAATTGTCATCATGGGATCAATTGTATTTAATTCTGCCTGTGCCAGAAATCTCAGTGTGTTCCTGAAAGCTATATTGCTTTACATGCCAACAACATACATGTTGTTGTGCATATTAGAATTGTCACTGTTTTATGTGAAAAATGTAATTCCAGAAGTCAAGATCTCATTAACAAATGTCTAATTCCATCTGCATTCCATGTACATTCTCAGTACATTTACAGCAGCAAAATTAACAACTTACTTCCTGTTACACCACCCTGTCCAAGAAGGAATAGGAGGGAAGGTTTGCATAATGGTTAACGTCTTAACCTCAAAAATGATAGCAACTTATGATCAAACACTATCAGTTACAGATAGATGCCTTGTCCTGTGAGGTTTCAGTGTTGAACAATGACATAGTGTCGGACTATGAATTTTTCAGATACAGGTATGACTATGACCGTTCCTTCTCTAGTATCAATCAGTTGCTGGACAGACTGAGGAGCAATAAAGTCAAAAAAATGAAAAGGGACAGGCTTGCTTATGACAATGGGTCAGCCTATCCAAAACTATCTTCAGCTCAAATTTCTAATGCAATGAAACCCTTTATTGCTGTACAGCAGTCCAACAATGTTGTGCAATCTGATGACAATAACCAGATTGTTATTAGACGTAGTGAACAGATCCGTAACAACAACGACAACAACTGTGATTATAACCAATAACAAGTGACTGATAATACCAACGTCTCTTTTAACAATTGTGTAAATTTTCGGAAAGACAACCCTACAGGAACAATTCCGAAGAACAAATCATTCCAACAGAACCAGAAGAACAATCGACGCAATTTCAAACGCAGGAAGTAATAACTAATAACTATCCTCGTTTGAACATTGTTACTAACAGTGATGGTGACTTTAACATTTATAATTTTTCATCATTTTCTATCGACTTGCCATTGGAGAATTTATTAGCTAAAGGTAGTACATTCGTACCTGACAAACCATTTAACTTAGTCAAAACTGTCACAGATCTTAAACTGTATGTGAGAAAGTTAAATTTTAATTTATTATTTGGTGACAGTAACTCTGGTGATCATGAGTTAAGGGTGGCTCATACTTAAAATCCCCCACTACAACCTACCCTGAAGATGTTTGAACAAGTATTCGAACTGGATTTTCGATTCCTTTTGAATCCTCATTCTTGTCCATCAAATAGACTAAGTAATGTGAGTCGAAAGGAAAGGGTATTATTGCAATCCATGAGGAACGCTAATGTCAGGGTGGTTAAACCAGACAAAGGTGGGGGATTAGTAGTCTTTGATCAACATGACTACACAGTGAGAATGAGGCACCTGTTAGACACAGAGGCTAACTCTAAAGCATCCTTGAGTGAGGTCAACACTGCATATAAACGGATAAGAGGCTATTTCAATGACTTCTTCATTGATGCCATCATTGATATTGGTACGTTTAATTTCATCTCCCTTCCTTGGCCAAAAATCCCAATTATGTTTGGGATACCAAAAATCCACAAGGATGTGGAAAACCCCCCCTTGAGACCATTAACAGATGGGAGGGGTTCATTAACTTACCCTTGTGCCAAGGTAGTGGACAATATTTTGAAAAAATACTTGGTGTCAGAACCCCAAGTATGCAAAGACTCATGGACCTTTTTAGAGAACATTAACAACTTGGAATTTAACCCCAGTCAAAATTTCTTAACTATCGATGTTAAGGACTTGTATACATCTATTCCAAACTTAGAGGGCATAGAATGGGTGAGTCTTTTGCTTAAATCTAAGAAAGCTTCTTCAAACTAAATTACTTTAGTGGAGTCTTTATTAGACATCATTCTCACTAATAATTATTTCTTATTCAACAAGGATTTTTATTTACAGAAATGAGGGGTCACTATGTGGTCGCCATGTGGTGCCAGCTTTACCAACTTGGAGATGGCGTACTGGGAAAGAATTAGAAGTTATGTACTCACCATAACGTTCCATCTGAGTAGGTGACTTCATTCGGATGCAACCTGTGTGGGTATCGGATCCGACCTCGGATCCGAGCCGGCAATTCAAAAGCTTAGGCTCCGAGCTCCTAGCTCCTCCCTCTTACCCATAAGCCCTTGCCACGCCCTGACTGACCTCAGATTGAGTTTGCCTCAAATACTGACCACAGTATACTAAAACAGCATAAATACTCACTCTAAAAAGGTCAGGGGATGGAAGTCACCTACTCAGATGGAACGTTATGGTGAGTACATAACTTCTAAATCTGAAGTAGGAAGACTTCATTCGTCTGCAACCTGTGGGACAGAGTCCCTAGCTACCTGAATCTCCATCATGGAAGGATGTTCGGATGCTCTTCCTCTAGAAACAACATCCACCTTGTAATGAGAAATAAAAGTATGTATCATCAGAAACTGCCCTAGTAGAATGAGCCGTAACCCTCTTAGGAGCAGGTCTGCCTGAAGTGTCATATGCCTGCAATATGCAATTAGCAATCCATTTAGACAGAGTGACTTTAGACACTGCTTTACCAGAGCAAATTTAGCAAAGGAGACGAACAGCTGATCTGATTTCCTGTGGCCAGCTGTCCTGTTAATATAAAACGTAATTGTCTATGAACATCCAATGAATGCAATTTGTATTCCCCTTTGTTTGAATACTTGGGAAAAAGACAGGCAAATTGATTGACTGGTTAATATTGGATTCAGAAGAGACCTTCGGAAGAAAAGATGGATTGGTCCTGAGGCACACCCTATCAGGGAAGAAAGAAAGGTAAGGCGGTTTGACACAAAGAGCCTGAAGCTCAGACACCCTTCTGGCTGAAGTGATAGCTACCAGAAAGGCAGTCTTCCAGGAAAGGAATTTTAAATCAGCAGAAGCTGCAGGCTCGGGGAGGAGCAGTAAGGGTCTGCAGGACTAAAGACAAATCCACAACCTCCTTGACTGGAGGCCTTAATAAAAACTCCCTTGAGAAAGGATTTGCAAATTTCGCTGTCATAAGGGGAGCTGTGTCCTGTCCAATGTGATAATGCGATATAGCCAATTGTACTTTAATCGTGGATGAACTGGCCTTGATGAAAGAGGTCTGTTAGAAATTCTAGCACCGCAGAGATAGGTGCTGAAAAGGATCCACCGTTCTCTGCCCTGCCCATATAGAGAACCTCTTCCATTTACTCCGATAAACCTGTCTGGTAGAAGGTTTATGGGCAGCCACCAAAATTGCTTTGACGGTGAAGAGATACGGGAGTCCTAATTAAGGTTGGAATTGGAGCAGCCAAGCTGTCAACTTCAGGGGTTGGGAACTGGCATTCCCAGAGGGTGAGAGATGAGATTGGATCCAGAATCCATGGTGGATTGATTTTGTGAGACCAAACCAAGGTTGTCGAGGCCAGAATGGGGCAATGAGAATCATTCTGCTCCCCAAACTGTTGGCTTTCTGCAGAAACCTCTGCATCAGAGGAAGTGGAGGGTAGGCATAAAGAGACCGGGAGGCCAAGCATGCACCAGAGCATCCTCGGGAACGCTACTTGAAGGTTTAGGGGATGTTGGACTTTCGCCCATTCCCAAACTCTCATGGCCTCTCGACAAAGGGATAAGACCTGGTTCCTCCCTGCTTGTTGATATACCAGACTACGGACATGTTGTCTGTCTGAATCATTTCCAGGACATTTATATGCAATGATGTTCTCTGTGGGTTCACGTGCCTTGGACAATCTTAGAATGCCCCCACCCGAGGGCAAAAGCGCCCCGGCCACTGTGGGCTCGGGAAATGCAGGGGTCTTCCTGCTATGGGCTCCGGAGAAAGAAGCCACCACAGAAGACCACTGAACTTGAAGGGTCCATTGAAGAACCATGAAGTAGAAGAGGGATTGCTGCCGCCATAGAACCTAGGGCCCTCAGGACCGAAGCTGCAGTTGGTGACGGTTGAAGGATTGCTGTCACATGACACCTCAGGCTGACGATACGGTCTGGGGTGAGGAAGGCTCGCATTGATCTGGTGTCTAGTCTTCCTCCTATGAAATCTATAATTTGAGTTGGATTCAGGAAAGATTTCTCCCAGTTGATCGTTATGCCCAGCCTTGGTGCTAGTTGAAGGAAGTAATCCCTGGCTGAGCACAGAAGATGCCTTGATGATGCCGTCAGGACCCAGTCGTCCAGGTACGGAAAGACCTGTAATCCCTGGAGCCTCAGGTGGGCCGCTACCACCGCTAACACCTTGGTAAACACCCTGGGGGCTGAGGTGAGACCAAAGGGGAGGACCCTGAACTGATAGTGACTGGCTCCCAGCCAGAAGCGAAGGAACCTCCTGGATCGTCTGTCCATCCGAATGTGGTAGTACGCATCCTTGAGGTCTATGGAACACATCCAGTCGTTCTCCCTCAACAGGGGGAGTATAGATTGCAGGGTGACCATCCGGAACTTTTGCTTGGTTACTGACAGGTTCAACAGGAAAGGTCTAAAATTGGTCTTAAGTCCCCGTCTTCTTTGGCACCAAAAGAACCTGGAGTAAAACCCTAATCCGGCTTGATCTGGGGATCGGGTGGAACATCTGGGAGGCTGCGAGATTTGGGGATCTTGATTAGGGGTATTGAATATCCTCTGGATATGAGTGAAGCACCCAACTGTCTGTTGTTATGGACTCCCAAGAAGTCAGGTGGGCAACCCTTCAGGGCTGCTGCGTGGGTCTTTCAGAGAAGGGTTCTCTGGACCCAAAATTGCCAGGAGCCCCTGCCACCTCCCGTCCTCCTCTGCCACGGAAGGACTGGTTATCGAGCAGGTTGGGACTGCTGCGACTTCGGAACCACATCTTCTTCTGTCCCTTTTGGTTCTTAGAGAAGGACCTCTGGGGAGCTGAGCGGACTCCGACGGCAGACAGCGCTGGACAAGTGTAACAGTCTTGCCAAATAAGGCAGAACCACAATGGCGGAGCCAGGCCTGTCGCCTCATGACAAGGCCTGCTCCGCTGGCTCAGCGGCTCCCTCAGTAGCATGAGACAGCAGCCGCATAGATGTATTGGATACAGATCTGAGAGTGGCCATTCGGGTGGAATAAACCTGCTTATCCTCACTCGAGATGGACTTTTAATCAGATCTCGCTGCATCCTAATGACATCGCCATGTAGTTCAGCTCTCAAGGAGAAGGTCGCTGAACTAAACACTCGCTTCCCAATTCGATCCATCGAACGGGACTCCTTGCCCGGAGGATGGACGGAGGGACTCTCCTGTGCCAATTCCCTCTTCGTGGCTGCAGCCATCATCATGGCATCTACTGGGGACCCTTACTCCAGTGGGTGCGGTCTGATGGAGGAGAAAGAATGCGGTCAGGCGTTTTGGGATAGGCTCAATGGTGTCCGGATCCTTCCACGCCTGATAGATATAAGATCTACCAGGGGTCAGCAGGAGGACACCCAAGAGGTAGAAGGGCCTGCCTCGAATGCCTCCAAGAACACAGACAAGAAGCCTTGGGGGCAGACCACCCCTGATCCTTAACATCTCCATGATGTCTCCAAATGAGACGTCCTCAGGGGGTGACCTAGGGAGCCTTCCTTCATCCAAGTCCGTGTCTTCAGTGACAGGGATCCATGTGCCTCTTGCACTTCTGCGCCCGAGGTACTTCATCGGGGCTGTCAGTACTCTTCAGCAGATGGATGTTCCAAGGGAACCACTTGGGACATCTGTCCCTGGGACCGGCTGGTGGGGGCCTGGCCCAACTGCAATGGAGTGCGGGATGGAGCCGTGGCAGGTCCGGATGTCCTCGACAGTGCCCTTTCCATAACGTTGAAAGCCGAGGGGAGCCAGCTTCTCTAAGCCCGAGCGACCCCCCACCGGATCCGGCGTACGGATCGGAGTCGAGCGAAAACCGCCGGATCCGAGAGACCAGTGTGCTCCGACCTGCACCAGCTCCCTCGGATCTGAGGGGATCCAAATCATTTGCATTTGGGCCTGGATGAATTTCCTCATCATCCGGTCCATATCAGCTTTGCTCATCGAAAAGTCGATCTAGAGGCCGCGGCGGACCTAGAAACCGCCCGGAGACCTCCTGGAAGCCTCCTCCTCCTCAGGTCCAGGAGAGAACCGAGGGGAGTGGAGCCGAGGAGGAGGAAAGCTAGAAGGCACACGGAAGCCCGCTTAGATGGAGGAGCCGAGCTGGCTCCTCTTGTGGTGCTTCTCCTGTGCCTCTCCTCTTCTCTCTCCTACTAGAAATCCCTTCTCCGCATTTTTAAGGGAGGTTGAGTCCCAGCCAACAAGTTGCTGACTGGGCAGTATCTGGGGTAAAGACCCGTGACCCGCCAGCATTGAACCCTGCACAAATGGTACAACCAGAAGACAGGTGTTCAACCCCCAAGAGTGTGGCCATCTGCTGGGGACAGAAAAGACAGCCTTAGGGGCTTCAGACATGACACCTAAGGCCTAAACACACACAGACACACACAAAACTACGAAAAACCCGAGAAATTTAACTAAAGAGGGAGGGAAAGCCTTAATCACACACAACACTAACTATTTTTTAAACAAAAACTGAGAAATTTAACAATTTTCCTGTCAGAAAACCACTTATCTCAAAAAACCACGCCAGGAGCTCAAGAATTCGCGGCAAATGAAATCTGAGGTCAGTCAGGTTATGGGTAAGAGGGAGGAGCTAGGGCTCGGAGCCTAAGCTTTTCGGATCCGATACCCACACAGGTTGCAGACGAATGAAGTCTTCCTACTTCAGATCTTTTGTTTTCAAAGCTGAGCACTTCAGGGCGAACCTCGTTTACTACACACGTTTCTTGGATGACATCTTCGTGTTATTTAATGGAGATGGCATTCAGGCTAAGCTTTTTATTAAATTCCTGAATTCCACAACTGATTTCCTTGTGTTTACATCAACATTTCACATAGCCACGATTGACTATTTAGATGCGAAACTTTCAAAAGATAAAGTCAACAGGGGGTATGTATCACAGATATTTAGAAAACCCACATATTGTAACTCATTCCTACACTTTTCTAGCTGCCACCTGTTCCACCAGAAGTGGTCCATTATAAAAGGCCAATTGATAAGGGCAGCTAGAATGACCACACTTGAGTTTGATTTCCATAAAGAGTGTGATTTACTTAGGAATATGTTTGAAAAGCATGGGTATCCTAGCGACCTTATTGGAACTTTAGTTAGTGAAGTTTCTGATAAAAGAAGACTTGGAATTGTCTCTCCCATCCTTGGGCTAAACAGTTTAGAACAGGACAGTCTTGTTCCTCACATGGCAGATTGTCAAAACAGTGTATTTGTCCCAACATAAATTCCATCACAAACTTTAGCCCCTAACTTCAAAGGTGGATTTATCACTACCTACAGTAATGATAGTGGCCAAGTCAAACGTATTTTATGCAAAAACTGTCAGTTTATCTTGAGTGATATTTCACTATTCTGCAAACTAGGTCCAGTTCCAAATATTGTATTTCGTAGAGGCCACAACCTTAAAAACTTACTTGAATGTGGGGGGCAACAACTTAAAACACATAGGTATGCTGGAATGAATTTGTGTGAATCTTGTAGGATGTGTAGATTCATGGAAATGGGCAATACATTTTGTATAGGTGACAACAAGTATGAGATTAAATTTAAACTCAACTGTAATTCTAGACTAGTAGTCTACATAGCAAGATGTGTCTGCTGTCCCGCATTCTACGTGTGGATGACTGAACGTAGACTGCAGGACAGGGTTTATGAACACACCTATGCTATTTCAGTCAATAAAATTGACAACCCACTAGCAAGACATATAGCAAATAATGTGGGCCACAAATTTACCTTTAAAGCTATAGATCAAGTTCAAGCTAATTTGAGAGGTGGCCCAGTGAATTTACTTTTAGAGGAACATGAGCTGGAATGGCAAATCCGTTTGAATGCATTTGTTGTACCAGGTTTAAATGATGCTTGTAACATTGCCTGTCTTCTGAAACTAAGAAGTTTGAGATGGTAATTGGTATTTTGCTTGAATATAATTCTATTTATTTTAGCTCTACAATATTTTAGAGAGATATATCTGGTTGATTATTCCGTAATTTTGAAGTTTAGTCTAATTTTTTTATTGTTTGAGTCTAACAGTTTAATGCCTTCTGTATAACTATTTATAACAGTTTTGATGACACTTTTAATCTGACAAACTTGCAGCTTTTGTATTTAGGTTTTATGAACATGTGTTTTTTTAGCAAATGTCTCTTTAAGAATTTGACATACTGGAGGTGTGGTCATCATATGACATGTCTCAATTACTTATAAACTACTGTTTGAAACTGTGTATCTTTTCTGAAGAAGATGCTACATTACAAGCAACGAAAAGCGCTTCAATAAATTGTTTTATTTTATATTTTTTGGATTCCTGAAACTTCCTGTGGTGGGTCTTGGTGCTGCTGACTTGGTTTTTGTGTTTCAGAAGTTCGTTGGCTTCCTTTCCCTGGTTTATATGATAGCTACAGTGTTTGATTCTGACCTCTGGGTATTAGCTAGGCTTGTAGTAATCTACAGACTGATAGCCTAGTACTTACCTATGGACATGAGCTTAAACTAATTCTGAAAGCTGCACATAGGTTCATAAGCAAGTACTACTCTAGCTGCCCTTGTAGTCCATTTTAGGCCAAGCCATATTATCTTTTTGTGCTCACATGGCAAACATATTAATTTTTCAGCATTTCATGTTATAAAATAATGAAAATGTTTACACATTAACGGAGTCATTTATTTTCAACAATATTTACACAACATTTTAGGCAAAATAACTTCCCAAACCAGATATTAAACAGGGAAAAGGAGATAAATTACAGTGTTCCTGTTATTTTAAGTATAGCCTTTTTCTAGGATCTTCTATTCACTTGAATCAAGCATGAAGGAAAACAATGCACACTTAAGTAAGATCTCATTGTTGTATTTTTATTAAGACAATAACTACACCAAAATCTCATTCCAAAGGAACATTTGAACTCATCTTTGAAACAGGATATTAATGCTAACATGACACTACTCAGAGATATGTTAGTTACATGACTATTACTTTTCACACTCAGCTGATCAATACACAACCCTTCCTCTCTTTAGATATGCTTCTTCAGTGTAGAAAATTATGTTTGCAACAAGCAGAAACTAGTTTAAACAGGAATCTTTTTTCCTCTTATAATCTATGCGAAAGGATTTTTAACTAAAGTTCACACATTTGATTCATTATGTTTCCAAGTTCCTTCCTATAAAAAATGCAACATCAAAAATAGATGTAGAGGAAGAAAGTCAGGAATTCGCAAACAATGCTGTTTGGATGCTGAAAATTGATTATTCCCTTTGTTATGTAGTCTAATACATACTAGAAAGGAAACATGTTTATTAAACAGTTTTTTCATATTAATAGTAAAAATCTGATAGTGACAGTGAGCCATATTTTGAGACCTATAATAACTATCATTGTATGCAAGAGGGGGGAGTTAGAATTTTATTCAAAATGCTCAAGTTTTTGCATTTTATAGAGGGAACCAAAGGAAAGCATACAGATTTGCTGGAATAACCTTCATCAGGACAGCAGAAGAAAACTTTTTGGCATTATAATCACCATTGACTAACTGAGGTAATATCTGCATTTATTTAACAGAGGAGTGAGATGATCTTGAAAAATCCAGTGCAGCCCAAAAACCAGGCTAGAAAATGCAGTAAGGGCCGCATAGTATTTAGCACACTTAGAAAAACAAAACAAAATTTAAACAAGCAATTTTACTGTGTATGTCCTCAGTACATAAATGGATATCATAGTATGAACTGTGCTTATTTTAAAAAAAGTGAAAAAATATCACATCTCAACAAAGTAGACAGAAGGTGTCTAATCGAATTAACAAAACTTATCAACGTTATTACTGCAAAATATGAAAATGCAGCGATGAAGGCCAATAAAACATTGGGTCATGCAGCATGAAGGTGGGATACCACCACCACTAAGTATATCTTCCATTGTTCAGCCCTCATAAAGCTCTTCCTGAAATAATTTGCATAGCTGTGGAGATTGCGCAGACAATAAGAAAATGGAATGGTCGACCGTCTGTAACTAAGTGTGACCAAAATAATAAATTGCTTGGCATAAAAAACAAGACTTGAAAAGCTATGAATACTCATATCAAGAATGAGAAAAGGAGAACAGAATGGAAAATGAACACATGGCATTTTCTTTCTTTCTTTTTTGTTCCCTGCAGCTGGTTATCGTCTACCACCAGGTTCCCTATTAGAAGATCGAAGACGCATTCTTTCAAATACATCTTGGTCAAACTCAAAAGATGGAAACGGCAAAAGATCAAAGCAGCTTTTAAGTGAATTCTTTCCCTGCGAAAGAATTCACTTGGCCACTTCGTTACTTTGCTGTTTTTGGCACTGTAGTGTGGTCTCGGAGTTGGTATATTTAAGAAGAGGGGGCATATTTGGGGTGGGGGGGGCAAACCCCCCCACTTAATGTAATGTTTAAAGTGTTTTATTTTTGTTGGAACAGCATTTTTTTTTCCTAGGAAAAAAATTGTTGTTCTGACAGTCCAAAATCATAATCTTTCACTTACATAGGGTTGATTAATCACTGTTCACTTTCTAAGCGTTCGGTGATCTAATATAGACCCTACCACCCGCTCCTATCTTCATTCACTGGATCTATTGGACCCATGTTAACCTCCCTCAGACAGTACTGGACCTATGACTAGGGTTAGTGAGGAGACTGCATTCTCTAGTGCAGTGTCATACTGTTCCTGACAGATGTTTTTTCTGTTATGCCCTGGCCCATTCTCATGGAGAGCCTTTCAGTGTATCACTAGCAGTGAGATGCTTACCAGGCTCTTCATGCTGCAGTTGCATTGGGTCAAGCTACATCCTTCTCCCCAAGATGAGTGAGCTGGTGTTGTTCAGTCACTTCCATCCTCTAGCACTCATGTTGCTAATCGAACATTGGTCATCTGAGGTGATATCAGAGTTTTAACTCTCTCCTGCTGAGGCTTGGTGCTGACATGTGGCATAGCTTAATAAAAACTGTGGGAAGGTAGAGATAAAGAGAAGGGAAATATAGTGGAGATGAAAGGGAGGCATTTTAGGCTACACCTGAGCAAATACTGCTTTTCAGCAAGGGTAGTGGAGTCTTGGAATTCAATGAGTGAGGCATTGTGCTATAGCATAAGTCACCCAAAGGTGCAGAGTTTCTTGGGAGTGAGCAAGGAAAGGATGGTGCAAGGATAGTGGAGAGGATGGATAGTTGCATGGGAAGTATCTGCATGATACTGAAGGATTCAGGGGGACATGAATCTCCTTCCAGTTGCACTACCATATCTCTGCATGTTTGGCGTTATAGATTTAATCTGAAATGATACCGCACAGGTTCAGATGTAAACTCATACAGGGTTGTTCAGATGCTCTCACTATGTTGTTAGAAAAACAAACATCTGGCTAGAATGTGTTCTTTTCAGATTGCAACTTATAAATTTGAGCTATTATCTGCTTTTATTCCTTCTTATGTTTATTTTTTTAAGATTCAAGATGATAGCCAAACAAAATGATAAGACTGCCAAAAACAATAACTTCTGAAAGAAAAGTATATTACTATTTACAGATCTGATATTACTGGGATGTTTACAAAGCATAAAGAGGATTTTGTCAGTGTGATAATAAATACTTTACAAATTTAACATTAAAAAAGTCTAAGGATAATTATCAGATTCCCATAAGTTGTACGGAAAAAAATAGCAGATGCCAACCAATATCAATCAGACCATTATTAGCTCAGTACACAAGCATCCATAAATGGATATGAGAAGATGGTTTGACTCACAGAATTATAAGACATTGATCTGCAAGACTGAAACACCACTGGCCAAAATAATTTTTCAACAACCATTTTTTTTTGTGGCCTTAATCTCCACAGCATGATATATGGGACTTTGACGCAGGACCTTTAATTTAAGTCCCAGCTCACAGTCCCACAGATGGCTATTCATGTTCCAGGCAACTTGTATGGGGTACCACTGTAAAAGTATTCATGTTTTAGAAAGATAAGTATAATAGCCATGGTGAAGAAGTAGAAGTGATTAGAAATTTTTAGGTAAGATTTTGGTGTAATTGGGAGATAAGGGTTAAAGTTCAGGAGCAGGGTTTTTCATTAGGGTGAGGGTGTGCCTGGGAGGGTCTATGGAGTGGCTAGTAATTTCTGTTCAGGGAGTGGGGTTTATGATTAGGATTTCAGAGCAATGGGAAGTTTTAAGGTTAGGGTTAAGGAAGGGAGGGTTGGGACTAGAGTTAGAGAGTAACTAGGAGATTTTGGTGTACGGAATGAGGTGTAGGATTAAGGATAGGCAGAAAATAGGAGGTTTAAGTTTAGGGTGTGAGGTGAAGGAATAGGGATAGTGAGCACATAGGAGACTTAGGTTAAGCGAGTGAGGCTTAGGATTAGGTTTAGGGAACTACTGTAAGTTTTAGGGCTAGGGATCAGGGTTTAGGATGAGGGTTGAGGAGTGAATGGGAGTTCTAGGGCTAGAATTATGGAGCAAGTTCAAGGATTAGCGTTAGGCAGTGGGTGGGACTTTTAAGGTCAAACTAAGGGTTCTGGGTGGGCCTAGGTATGGGTATAGTAAAACTGAAGAAATAGGAAGTCAGGTTATTGACATTCCAAGCAAGTGGCAGCGAGCAGGTAAGCTGTATGCTAACAGCATGCAAGCACCTGTAGTAGATTGTACTTTTTCTCATCAATCATATCTTGTAAATGACAGCAATTACCAGTAAGTCAAAGGGTGAAAATTTTGCTATTAGAATTCTTTTTTTGAAATTTGAAGATATGCACAACTGTACAAGAAACAAAAAAAAAATCACACAACTTATATTGTAATGACTACATGCTTACACAAATGAACAAATAATCAGTTAAGCAAATTTAAAGACAAACATAGTTTTAACTATTCCACAAACATGAATCATGCAATTCCTGCTCATACTCTTTAAATACACACTTAAACTCTTTGATTCATAAACATACTCAGTACAATTGTGGTAGGCCTACTGCAGACAAAGCTCATAGTGCAATGTGGCCTGAGGTTAATTATCAATTAACTAGTTGCAATTTCACAACCCTGTCCCCTCTTAATTAAATAAAAAACTTACCCATGAAAATCAACTGACTCAGGGTAAAGGATTCCACAGTTGCCTGCAGGAGTGACAACATATTTCTAACTATTCCACAGACATATGCCTGGCTTACAGAGCAATCTCCGACCCAAACCTAATGAATTTGCTGCATGCCCATAATCAAACGGGACTAGAGCTACTCATTTCAGGGACCTAAATATGGCCTGTAACATGAATAGGACATAATGGAGGGACAGATTTGGCCCCCAACACCTGCTGCAACTTAGGAATAGGCTGCAAAGTCATGTGAAGCAGAGCACCTCTATGACACTTTTCAAAAGGAACCTGGATGAGTGGATAGGGCACCATACATTCTTACCACCGCTAGCACCTACAACCCTTCTGGACATGGACAGTCATTACTAAATACAGTCCTTGATATTTACTAGAATATCTATGGTATTACACTGGGATGAAATGTCTAGGCTTGAAATGACCTTCAGGTCGACAACCTTGTAACCTCCTATGTTCCTATGATCCTATGATCCTATGTCAGATGAGGAAAATGTGCCATGGCTCATGGACATGTACTACTGCAGGAGAATACAGGAAAATAAGAAAACTACATTTAAAGCCCTTCTGCAATGTTTAAATCTGTTTTTTTTACCTAAAAAAGGAGTGAAAATTGGTGTATAAGACAGTAGGAAAATGGATAAGTAAGCAAAGGACCTTAATACAATGGAAACAAGAAAGGTAAGATAAGGGAAGGAAGAATGATATATATTTTGGTTTGGGACAGGCACCCCTTCTTTCATTCTTTCTTTCTTTCTTTCTTTTTTTTTTGAGAAGGGAAGCTGGGGGAAAGATGTAATGGAAAGTAAAGATATGATAAGATAGAAATGTTCAAAGCAGGGGCACCTGCATATACATAAAACAGAAATAAAAAAACAGACAGAAGAAGTGTTAACACACACTGAGGGGTGAGGGGAGGTGAAATTAAAGATACACAGACAAAAGGAGGACACTGCTGATTGAGACAATTGGGCAAAAAGATGAGAGAACAGTGACACACAAGGAAAGGGAACACCAGGATGGGGAAAGGGTGGGTATGGCCTCTCATACTGAACTGCCTGTGTGACACCCAGAGGTAGGTCACCCTGACCACCCTCCCCTCTGTGCCCTGCCAAAATTGATGATTGCAGTGGCAGGATATGTTGTGCATCTTTTATCCTTAAGAGAGGACCCCTTGTAGGTGGATGATACAGACTTCCAGTTGCCGACCTGCCACTTCCCTGCCTGACCACAACACCACCACACCACCACACCACCCCTCCATTAACGCCCTGCACATCACATTCTTTTCAGCATCATGCTGTAACTACCTGAAAAATAGATTGCTAGGTCTATTGTATGTGGACTTGACAAACTTTTTATAGTCACTATACCATCACGACTGCTTGTACTGAATCTGATTTTCTACTGTCATTTAATTAAACATTCAATATTTTATTTAGAACCAATTTCATTAAGTACTGCTAAGAAATAAATGACTGTGCACATCACATTAAATAAATTAATTTCTAACGTTATATACCTAAAACATAGGGATACGTTAAAACCCTTAACAGTATCAAAGTTTCTAGTAATGCCATGGTAACAAAAATTATATTGCAGTATCTGGGCAATGTGAGGTACATAAAAAGATTATATCCTGTGACAGTTCTAGCCAGTCTGTTCTACATATTGTGCACAGCATGTTAGATTTATATATGTGGGTAAAAGTCAGCATCTAAGGTACACATGAGCTAAAAGCATGCCCTTCCTGTAAATGTACTTTGTACTGTAATCTGAATAAAGTCAGGATTTAATAAATGAACTTAATTATGTCTAAAATTTGCAAGATGGTCATAGTATCAGGAGTTTTGCATAGCAGTTTAAAGGCCCCCCAAAATCTGTAAAACATTAAAGTTGAAAGCAGCTCGGCAGACTTGACCACTTTTGTATTTAACATACTATGCCATGGTGGGTATATCTGTATGACTTCTCATCCATCCATCGTGGCTGTTGACCAGCAAACCTAGTCATCATTTTTGAGGTTTGCCTTAAACAACATCATTGCAGCACAATAACAGGATGAGGTCCTGGTGGCGTACAATCTGTTTCAGGATGTAGATAGTCATTAAGACTGTCCAGAACATTTTTGCATATCTTCATCCACTATGTATATAAGCAAAAGAAATCTAAATTTCTCTTAAATTAGTAGAAACTATAATAAAGAATGCTTCATCCTTCTGTAACAGTTTTCCATCACAGGAAGCATTTTAAGGCTACGTAACATACAGGACTAGCTCATTCTTTCCTTGATAGTTTTCAGCCTAATAACAAAGACTGGAACAACTGCAAATTAGCCCAGCATCATCTCGGTACTGAATTTCAGTCCATATCACTGATAAAAACAGAGAAGTGGGATAAATTACATAGAAAACCTTGGGGCACCTCCATATTGGCAGTCCTAGGCATAAATATTTTATTGTGTCATTTAAGTGTCTGCTGCATCCACATATGATAACAGAGTCCTATGCATAAAAAAGCACTGTACAATAATTGCACTTATTGGGCTACAAAGATAATGAAATGTCACTTTTACAGAATAGTAGGCATTGACCTATCACCTTATGTGACTTGTAATAGCTCATAACCATATTACCTCTCGCCTACTCAACATCAATTTATTTCATAAATCTAAAACTGTGTTGCTGAATTATGAAATGATACCTGCATCATGATTCTTGTCCTCCACTCTTTTCCAGTTGCATCCCTTTTTTATCCACTACTTGTCAGTTTGTTAAGAAATGTAATAATACATTTATTGAATTAGATCTGCTGTCACTGAGGCCTACTGTGAATGATGGTTTACAGCACTGAATAAGTCGTGGATTTATATAAGTAATTCAAACTGAAATGACTGCGTCCAACACAGTAACTGCTTGAGTATAATGACACATTACCAAGAAGTTTTGTTCCAAAAGTTGACAGCCATTAATACATTTCATGACACCCTCCCTCTCATCACATTACTGTTTTTTCTCAACCATTTCCTTCCCAAAATCATTTTACAAGATCAGTGTAGAGCATCCCCACTTCAGCCCATTTGACTGTATTCCAAAAGCCATAAGTGAACAATATACCTTGAACCACATGACTATTTCCTTTCCAGGCCAGTCTGATAAGGATTCTTCTTCTCATGTTCGATCAATCAGTTGTATCAGCTATCATACAAACATACAGGAGCAACACCCTGTTAGGATGGCTGTCTGTCAAAAATCATCATCAGCATCAACAGTCAGCTTGTTATCATGTCTATATACGGACGTGAACACTAGGAAAACATGCCAACTCCATACAGAAGAAACCTACTGTGAAATAAGTGTACCATGAGGCAGCTACGCTAACTCATATACACACATTCATACTCATAACCATATATATTATTATATTATGCACTAAATTACATTTTATATATATATATATATATATATATATATATATATATATGTCTAAATATGTCTATATATATAAATAAATATATATATATATATATATATATATATATCTATATATATATATATATAAATATATATATATATATATATATATATATATATTTATATATACATACACACACGCTCACACACACACACACACACACACACACACACACACACACACACACACACACACACACATGTGTGTATATATATATATATATATATATATATATATATATATATATATATAATATAATATACATGTCTATATCTATAGCTATATCTATATATGTATATAGATATAGATATATATCTAAAACACAGTACATGGTAAAAATTCATGGACTAATTTGCTTTAGCCCACTGGTAGTTGAACAGGTTTCTTAAGAAATTATTTTACATGAAGGCAAGAATCCCCATCCTACCCATTCAGAGGGTCTGCACCTCTTACACCTTCCTAATAAATTCAGCATTGAGTAAGAGTTGTCTTGAAAGCTTTCCTGTATTAAAATGTTTACACTGTTTTTTACACAGGTTGGATTATTTCCTTTGTTTTGGTCTATAGTTAGACAGGCTTTGACTAAGCAGTCCGTTATGAAACAACAGGAAATTTACAGTTGACCCTTCCATTTACCTTTGCTGTATACTTTCTGTAGGTGGTACAACACTGAATGTGCCCATAGCTGCTAGTGATTAGGATGTTTTGTTAACTGTCTATGCCTTCCATGTTCCTACCTCCATTCCTTCATCACATAACTGACTTTTCTTCTTGCACATACTACCTTTCCCATCTGTTGAACATTCCTCTTGTTAAATCATTCATTTGGGCACAACATTTCTCCTGTGTGCCTGCTCTGTATTCTCTGACCATGTTCTCAAATCCTCCATTTTGATGCCAGCCAGCCTAATTGATCCATTCCCTTTACCTTTCTTGTGAGACTCATTAGTATCCTATAATGTAAATAAGTTAGACTGCCACTTTTCTGTCCGTGTACTGCATTTCACAACAAAATACACAACACCAAAAGTAAGAATATAAAACATCCTCCTTACCGTTTCCTATATTTGAGGCTGTTAAAGCTGGATGTTTGGGCTTGTGAGCAAACGTTATAGCATTGTTGACCAGTGCTTCCTTTATAGTTTCAAACCCATGAAGAAAGACAACGGGTGTACTTCCTAGATAGATTCTGAAGACATTCCCATATCTTTTTGCCAGCTGGAATTGGAAGAAAAATTGTTAATCTACTTGCTGTATTATTCACACTTTAAAGCATAAGCAGAATGGACTGACTCCACTTTAGTATAACCAACCTAAACGGACTATATGAAGCCACAAATAAATTATTTCACAAAGGCAATCAATTCCCTTTTCAGCATTTTATACATCCATTTACTTAACACCAAGGTCAAGCAGGAAGATCTGTGCATTTCTGGATCATCCCTTTATGCTTGTCATGCCTAGAAAGAATGTTACTTTTCTGTTTTGTGGTGGTATCCTTCCATGCTCCATCTAAAAGTTTTTAAAATAGGATGTTTATAATCTCAGTCATTTCTTGTTAAACCTTCCAGTTATGCCAGCTAACATAGTGATGTGCTTGAGATTTACAGTCTGTAGATCCCTTGCTTTTCTGCCATGCTGGATGTGACGTTTCACTTATCTTCCATGATCATTACCTGCATGTGATACCATGTCATATCTTCCTCAAATGAAAACTGAAAATAGCACTTTTGCTGATGTTATTTTGGCAATGGTCTCATTTTTTCAACCAGCTACATAATAGTTTTTTTTATACAATGAAGTGTGTCAGGTTATATTTACCAATGACATTTCTTAGCTTGTGATGATTTAAAGTATTATGCAAAACAGACATTACTTTGCATTCATGTCTCCCATTTGGACATATCAACTATGTTATGTTATATAATATTGCTCTGTTGATTAATCATAATTCTGAGACCTCAGCTGAATGGCAAGCCAAATGAAAGAGCAGCAATGAATGCTGTTCACCTGTTTTGGTAGGGAGAAGGTCACTACTAAGTCTGTATTGTAGGCAATTCTTAATGTCAATGTACTGTCTGAATTCAAAATGTCAAAGACATCTTAATTATAATGCATAGACAAGCAAGTAATTTATCCCCTCACAGTTTTCTATAATATATGAGATAAGGTTTACCATGTCTTGTGCAAGGCAGATAATACTTGTTCAGCCTTAAAGATGTTGCAAAAGTTTATGGCATTTATTTATTTAATTAGTATTGATTACTGGGGTAGAGGAGTGATCAGGCTTCCTAACTGCAGGCAGAGCCTAGGATACAAACATAGTAGTAACAGTAAACTGCAAATAAGGTATTTTACAGACATTTATATAACTAAAGTCGAGTTTTCCCAGAGTACATGTGGTTTCCATTTAAACCTTCTAGTCTATGATTCTTTAAGTATTGGTGTTGTGGTAGCACGTTCACTGCTATTTTCATTTGGATTAATTTACAGAGTGTGCAATAAAGCCAGGATGTAAAATGCAATGTAGCAAATGCATATATGCACATTCACAAAAAGAAGTTACTGCATATTGCATACAGGGCTAGATCTGGCACAAGGTTACTTAGGCAGCTGCCTAGGGTCCAGTGATGGTTGGAAGTAGGGGCCTTGCCTGGGCTCAAAAAGTAAAATAAAATTAATGCTCAGAAGATTTTTTTGTGATATGATACATAATGTTTTGTATGGCACTTCAGCATGCACAATAGAACAAGGACCACAATAGCATGCAAGATGCAGGAACAACAGTGAGAGAGATTTCAGAGCGAATTAATGTCTGCATGGAGGATTGGATTATTTTTTTTTTGTTTTGTTTTGTTTTTTTTTTTTTTGCAGGAATGAATCAGTGGATATTCTTGCAGGATGCACAGAAGATCAAATCAAAGTAATTTGTGTGTGTGTGTGTGTATGTGTGTGTGTGTGTGTGTGTGTGTGTGTGTGTGTGTGTGTGTGTGTGTGTGATGCCCCATTTAGGGGCTTTGTCTATTTAGGCAACTTTTTCAAACTCAGAGTCAAACCCTGAATCTTCACCATGAAAAACAAGAGCCTTAATCCTTCACATCAACTGCCAGGCCTCTTTTAATACTTTTCCTTTAAATCCCTGAGGATTACAATCTGTCAGTGTCAGTAATAGTTACATAGTTTGGGCTACAGTTTGTCTAGCACTTATTGCAGATGAGTAAGGCTATGAAAATGGTTTGATTCCCTCAGACTTCAGTTGTCTTCTATGTGACTCTGATGAATTTACTTCAGACAGTACTCCTGGACTGCTCCTGAAAAAGGACACTTGTATCCAATGGGCTGGCTCAGGCTGTTAGCAAATGCACTGGAACTTTGCCATTTAAACTTCTGCACCCTTCACACATTTGACTATGACTCCTACTACATCTCTTGTAGTTTAATGAACTAAAAGATGCATTTTCAGTAAATGTGAATTTCAAGGGAGGAGAAGTTTATTGTTTCTCATGCTGTCTGTTTTCAGTTTGAAAATGATTTGCTTTATTTAGAAAAAAGCAGTTAGGTTTTTCTATTAAATATGAAATAAGACTTTTAAATGAGCTTCAAATCTCTGTGATAATTATAATGGTAAAGAGGAAATTGGTATGTACTCTGGTCTGGCAGTTGCTTCAGAGTTTAAAGTTGTGTGCTGTATTCACTTTGGTACAGGGTTTGATGCCCATGTTTGCCTACTGTGTGAATTAGAGCAAGTCACATAACCAGCCTTTGTTCCAAGTCATCCCTGAAAAGGGACTGTGTCCATTGGACCCACCTAGATAACAAATCAGATCATTATTAGTACAGCAATTGAGGTGAAACAGCCAAGCAAATAATTGGATGCTGGTAAAGCTGGTATGGGCCTGATTCATTGCTTTGCATGGGGCCACATTTGTTCATGATTCAGGTCTGGAGGTGCATTGTGTAATGATACAGCATTAATAACCATTCAAATAGGTAATACCTGCCCTGAGTGATGGAATAGCTATTCCTGATGATATGGAAAGCATAGGAAGGTCAAAAATGAAATGCTATGTGTCATGCGAGCATATACGCCCCCAACAATAAATAGTATGTTTTATGAAGTAATATTTCTGAATTTTCTATAACTTCTGGGTTGTTTAACAAAAGCTGTTGCAGTATTTATATTACTTGCAACTGTTTTGCTTTATTCTTTGCAATGAAGATTTTTTTTATTATTATTATTAATAGGTCAGGATTATGTAATACAATCTAAATGTGTTGCATTTCAATAGTCTAAACATGTTGCATTTCAATAGTATATTTTGCAGTGTCTTCTTTACAGTCCATAGCAATTGCAAAACAGGTGACATTTGTTAGGTCATATATTTTGCATATTTGGAGTGATGATCAGAACTGTCTGATCTTCAGCAGTCATTATTGGCATATTATTGTGATACAGTCTTCTCTACAGTATCCGACTGTAAAGGATTTCAGCATTTAGTTAGAAGCTGTTACCCTGGCAGCTATTTCAGAGGACTAAAGCTCTGTCTTCTTAATGAGCTACTTCCTGTGGCAAGGATGCAGGGTTTGAATCTTTCCAACTTCATTTACCTATTGTGTGACATTGAGCAAGTCACAACCAGACAGTGCTTTGGAGTGATTGGGAATGTGGATTATGCTCCTTAATGGTTTCCTGAACTGCTTGTCTAGTAACTATGAACCTGTTGTCATGTTTGCTATCCATCCAGTATTGCATAGCTGATCTTGTTCAGAAAAATGATATGGCAATATCACCAACACACCATTTTTAATGCAACATAGGCAACTTATTCTTCAAGGGTAGCAGGCACTGCATTTGTAGGTGAAGCACTGAAATTCAAAGTTGTTTGTCAGGAGCAACTCCTGAATTAGAAATAGTTGTCTTTTATGTGGAGTTATTCAGATGACGTTTACCTCTGCACAGATTATACATATTGATTTAACATATGTCATTGGGTGATTAATCTTCCTTATCTGGCTGGATCGTATAGTTTGTTAGTAGTGATCTTTATACAATTTCATGTAGTTCATCCAAAGCTGCCAACAGAGTACATGTAATTTAATTCTTCATAACAAGAAGGGGCGTGCACCATCAGCAAAGTGACTATAACTGCTAAAGGGGGTGGGGGCTCTCTGTGGATGAAAATACCTTATGCTCTTATCATCTGATCAATTTTAAGCAGTCTTTATTCTGGCTTTTCTGGACCAGTGTGCATGTGAGTGTTTGCATGCGTGTGTGTGTGTGTGTGTGTGTGTGTGTGTGTGTGTGTGTGTGTGTGTGTGTGTAAATTAAGTACAAATACTTTGGCAACTGTGTGTTTTTGTAAAACTAAGCTGAAATATGTGACTCTGGCTATTATTACTGTTTTTCAACACATACATCTGAGAATGATGTAATCAACAGTGTACCTATAATTGTTGGATTTGGTTGATGTCTGTAGTTAAAAATGATTGACCCTGTTGAGCTGATAAAGTTAAAAAGTCATTAATCTGTCTTTATGAGACTAGTGTGCATTTATTTTATACTTTATCGTGGCCATTTTTATCACAATTAAACAATTGATATGTACACAGTCAATGTTCTAGCCATAGTTGTTGAGTACAGATACTTTTGGATTATAATGACAGTGGGCTAAGTGGCCTTTTATGGTTGAAATGTTCTAAAATGGGTACTTTTTCCATTGGATCATACATTTTTGTCACTGGGTTCATTGTGTCATACATTTTGTTTTACTGCTTACTGGAAACAATCGAAACTACAAACATAAAACACACTCTAACAAATGTTGCTGTATTAAACAAGAAATATATTTCAGAACAATCATGAAGGTGAATAAAAGAACACATGCAATTATGCATGTTCCTTAATATCTGTGCTGGAGGCTCAAGGTTTGAAAACAGTCCTGGGCCATGGGGCATTTAATCTTCTACTGGTTAGATGCATTTTTCAATGAATGTGAGTTTCACTGCTTTTTCAATAAATTTGTTTACTGCTGCTCATGCTGAGTCTGTTTTCAATGTGTGATTGTTTTGTTTAGCAAATAGCCATTAGTGTTCATTCTATTAAGTATGAAATAATAGTTTTAAATTCAAATTTCTTTAATGATTGCAAAAGTAAAGACTGAAAATAGTATGCACACTGACAGGTGACAGGTTTGAACAGTGTTTATTGTAATTGGGTAGGCAGGGGCAAGTAATGAGTCACTGGAAAGGCTGAGGGTGGTCCATTATCCTGCATAGAGCCCTATTTGTCCATGATCTAGCTCTATCTGTACATTACAAAGATGTGGAACAGAAGTATATAATGAATAAAAATAGTAGCACAGGAATGCCTATATACAACAGGTGTATGGTTGGTAAGAGCACATTTGGTGTCACAGGCAGTGAGTTGTGGTTTATCAATGGGAAGATAATGAGTGAACAAGTGTCATAGGAAAATACTGCATGGAAGGCAGAGGGTTAAGAGACAAGAGGAAACAGCATAAAGGATAGCATGAGTAGCATTACTAAAACAGGAAGAGTGCATGATGAAAGGAATGAAGGATGAAACAGAACATACAAGGAACATGTGACTACAAGTTACATGTCAGAGAAGTTATGAGAGAGTCAGTCAAGTCTTTGCATGAGATGAATTTTAAATTGCGCAAACACGGAGACTTAGGTGATGTAGCCTGCATTCAGACATTTGTATTAAAAATGTTCAAATAGGTATTGTTTATACTGAGGTCTGAACAGTTTGTAGTCTGTTATTTCATTAAGATAGTAACATACTGATTTCCACAGCATAGGGGTAGAATAGAGAAGGTGTGGAATGCAGTTTAATGGGTGAAGTTTGAAAAGTAGGGCTGTCAGAAACATGGCTTCTAAGGTTGTAGTTTGGATTAGGTGCAATTAGTTTCATTGTGAGAAGGGAAGGTATATCTTCATGAAGGAGCTTGAAAAGGAGAGAGCTAAGCAACAAATTGGCTCTGCCTTGAATGGGAAGCCAACTGACCACTTCAGTGGTGTAACAATAATGTTCCTGCTCAGATCATTTGACAAAGAAGCAGCATATTTTGTTAGAAAGTGGTGGCAAGATAGAAATGTTTTTCTGTGAGGTTGTGGCAAAAATGGATACATCATATTCTAGTTGTAAAAACAATAGACCTTTGCCTACAGCTGCCCTTGCAGGCCATATTCTCATTAGGCAAATGACAGTCTTTTGGACATGGCTACCCCTAGCAGGTTTTGAGAGGAACTGAGATATCCTTTGGGTCCAAAATAGCAGGTAGTTTTTTTTGGTTCTAACTTTCTGAATGTGGTCTTCAAAACTGGGGAAATGATCAGATGCCAAAGATTCTAAAAGAAGTGAAGGATTCAATTAGGCTTTTGCCTAGGTCTTTGATATGGAATGGAAAAGAGTCCATACTATAGATCTTTTCATTGTGCTAAATGTGCCAAATAGCATAAACTTCTTTTTTTTTCCTTAAGGGTTGATAAAAAAAAACTTTATTTGTGCAGACCCATTTGCTTAGTTGTAGAAGGGTATATCTACAGGTAACTACATCATCTGCATAAAGGTTGAGGTGCAAATGTGGAAGGTTAACAGGCAGTTTATTTAAGAAAATAGAGATTAATATAGGGTCTAGGATTGATCTCTGAAGTACCCCAAGATAAATGGGGCTATATCTGGTAAAGAGGAGCCAATGTTAACTATGAATGATTCACTGTTGAGGAAAGCTTTGAACCACTGAGTAGTATCAAAGCTTATTCCAGTGTCTACTAGAATAGTCATCCAAATCAGAGACTTGGGTTAAATCAGTGAAGACATTCCAAGTGATGATACCTTTATAAATGTTGGTGAGAATCTCATCAGTCAACATCCAGAGTGCAGGCATGCTGCTTTTATGTGTCTAGAAGCCTTGATGATTCCTATAAAACAAGTGGTATTTGTTGAAGTATGAGGTCAGCTGGTTATGAAGGAGTTTTTCAAGGATTTTACAAAGGCTAAGAATAATTGATACAGGCTAGAACTGAGAGGGTGAGGCGGATTTGGCATCTTTCTGTACAGGTCTGGTAAAGGCAGATTTCCATATAGTGGACATAATGTTTTTTGTAATTGTAGATGTGTTTTGGGGGCTCACAGTAGTAGATAAATCACAAGCAAAAGTTGTCAGAACCTGAGGGTGCATCCAGTGGGATTTGTTCAGGTAAAAGTGTAGATTGATTGCTTGTAATTTTGAAGACGTAGATGGGAAGATGGTGCTCTGTAGGGTTTGGCAATTTTTTTTCTGGGAGCAAATGCATTGATAGGAAGTAAAGGAAGATTGGTGAAGTCATCAGGAAAGTCAGTTGGAGAGAGGTTTCCAATGGAGCAGTTAATGTGGCCAAAAAAGGAAATTTCTTTTAAAGTAGAGTAGTTATAACTTCATGTCAGAATCACTTGGAGGAATGAAGAAGGGTGGCTTGTTTTGAGTTTAGGATATTTAACTTTATTTCTGCATATGGCTTCTTTAGTAATGTCCTGCAGCTTGGTGTACTTCTGACTAAGGTTTGGAAGGGATCATTTTTCCACTTTTCCATGCCTCTTCATGGAGTTGCATTAGGTTTTCAGCTCCTTAGATATCCAGTAAGATGTATTATTTTTAAACATTTTGAGGCTTGTTGGGAAGTAGGCATTTTGCAGATTAAGTAAAAATGGTGTGAGTAATTTAGCAATGGAGTTTGGATTTGGGAAACTGAGTATTGGCCCCATCTATACTTGCATGATAGGCTTGAAGTCTAGATATTTTTTATAGAGTTTGGTCCGCAAGATATATATATATATATATATATATATATATATATATATATATATATATATTTTTTTTTTTTTTTTTGGGGGGGGCTGGTGATATTTTATTTTAAGATTTTGAATGTAGAAGGTTAAAGGCAGTGGCCACTGAAGGTACATGATTGGTTGAAGATAGATGACATCCCTTCACTTGACACCAATCAGTGCTCATATTACTTTAAACTAAAAGCAAACTGCACTCCCCTGTTTCCACATTACATCATAAGCTCAAGTTGGAGCTTAAAAACTGATATCAGAAAACTGTGCACTGCTGTAAATTAATGGAGAAATAAAAAACAACTGCAAAGCTTGTGCTAACATAATAATCTCCACCATGTCCAATCCCTCCGGTACTAGATTTTTGATATGCATTTATTCATTTGCAACATAAATTTCCTTTACAACAAGAATATAGCAGCCCCAAGGTTCCTTTTAAAATGTCTTTTGTCGATTGGTTTAATGAACTGGAATTAGACCCTGTTCAGCCACTGCTTGAGCTGTATGGCAAAATGCAGGACATAAAGATGCACTATGTTACAATGTAATAGAGAAAACAATACATAAAATCAATACATATGAAGTAATCACAATAATGTACATTTTACAAGATACAGTCAACCCCTATTTGATTAGTAGATTGGGCAATTGACAGAGTTGCTGAGAGGAATGGACATGCCCATCCAAAGTGGGAGGCCATTTGTTGATGATGCTACCTTAGGGGAGACAAGAGGGAAGTTGTCCTCAGTCATGATCAACAAGTGAGGGATACAGGTCAGGTAGTTAGGGCATATACAGCAACTTCCCCCTAAGATGGAAAAGGATGCAGGTGAGCCCCCAAAATGTCCTTAGGATAGATGGCCCCAGCAAAACTGCAATAAGTCCAAAGGGGAGTTGGAAATTAGATGCTAGACTGGCACTGATGTGGGGTACTGGGGTCTGGGCCATTAGATGAAGCCGCAAGGGGGACCAAAAAATTAAAAATGCTGCAGGATCATAGCAAAAACAGCAAGCTGGCCATTGATCATGAAATTAGGAATCAACTATCTCAGATGCTTGATACTACATGAAATGCAGTCTAGCAAGTTAGGTCTTACAGATTGTACTAGCTAGAATGAGAACCACTCATTTGTTAAGGGCAATACTTTTATCTGCATGAATTGACTCCTTAATTTTACAAAAATCTTACATTTAATAACTAGTTTATAATATGCTGCCATAAACAGCAGATTCAGTGCTGGTTTGTACTCACTTTATTTGGTCACTTGAGCTCAAATCAGAGTAACTAGAGTATAATAGCTCAGGTGGCTTTTCACTTGTGTTTCTCTACTCTGCTTGGTCACTGCACTAAGAGTGAGGCAATTTTTTCACTGACTGTCAGAGGTCATTGCAAATTAGATATCTAACAGATCCCTGGTTGTGAAAGTTACTTGCACACTCTCTGAATGTAAAATTGTAACATATGGGGTGCCCTAAGGATGCATGCTAAGCCTTATCATGTTTAGAATTTATTTTGCAGAAATCCAATCCAATAGGCTGCATGTTGGGCAGGCACCATTATCATCCTCTGATACCAAACAGCTCCATCAAGGGCTGGAATGCATACCTGGTGTACTGAAAATGGTCAAGAGTTAAATGCAAGAAAGTGAAGCATAGAGTTCAGCAAAAAAGTTGTTCCCATCTCATATTCTGTAAAATGTACTCCTGTTTAGACAGACATGGTCATATGAGACCTGGGTACTTAAAAGGACAAGTCTCTCTTATTTGATAATCATATTTTCACTATAGTCAGGAAATCCTTCTATCTGGTGTAGTTAATTACCAAGGGAATATCTTCAAGAGCCATTGAAGTCATCCTACCACAGTAGTCTTCCCTTATCTGTAAATCCACACACGCCAAACTAAGAACAAAAAGCACGTAAGCGGACTGGATGGAGAAAAATAATAAAATTTATTGAGTGCTTTCGTCACAATTACTTAGACTTCTTCAGAATAAAAATATGCATTACAACTTCCTCTTTTATAATGACCCTAATTAACATATCCATTAGGTGATTGAAGATATTTTAAACATACAGACTCCCTAAAAAATAAATGCTGTGCATAAGTGAAAAAATGTATATACAAGACTCATAGTTAAAAGACATAAACAAATGTAAAAAATCTTTTGGATACAGGAAAAATATTATTTAAAATCACAATTCAACAATAAGGTAACTTTATGTTGTATGTTCTAGCTGAAAAATCCTTCTTAATCAATTGTCAATGTTAAATGTAAAAATCAGCTTTTAATTTCAAAAAGCTGGTTAATGAGACCACTTTATTTAGTCTTGGGCTGGTTGTGGCATTTAACCTCAGCTGCCAGATAAGTTCTTTAAATTCTAGCAGCAAATCTGTGGGCCTGCCTCTGTCATCCACTGTAAATTGTTCCAAAACTGTAAATTTAAAATGATGACCAGGGCAAGTGTAAATATGTTTTGCAAGTGCATTATTTTGGTTGCATTTCCCAATATCATATATGTGTTGATATTCCAATTTTCTCCATTACACAAGCCCACATACCCAAATACAGAAGAAAGCTGACATTATAGAACAATTTGTCCATGCTGCCAGAATGGTCACATACAGAATAAGCTTTTGGGATGAATGTTGCTTTTTGAGATTTATGTTTCTGAATTGTGGATATCCACTGTTTTTTATAAATGAGCACATGACTGAGGTTATGAATACGAGTGAAAGAAAACATTTTGTCCATATTCTTGGCTCAATGGTTCATGACTTGTATAATCTACCAGTTATAAATACTCCTACATCTGAATTAATGACTAATACCAACTCATTCATTACAGTTTTTCACCCTGACAGTCACTTTATTAGGAGTATATTTGTAAAAACTTAGATGTCTTAATAAATGATAAAGAAATGAGGGAACATGTTGGGGAAACCCCATCTTTTGTGTACAAGAGAGGCCAAAATGTAAAAACTTTACTTGTTAAAAAAACGGCAGCAGTCAAAACATTGTGGCATGACAAAATGTGGTTGTTGCCCCCTACTGTAAGTTTATTTTAACTGGGTAATTATTCAGAATTAATGGAATTCAGCATGAAATGATGAAAAACTACAATTGTAATTCAACTAAAGTTGTCTATTGTGCCCTATGTCAACAATGTTCACAGTTTTATGTTAGCAAGATGGAAAGGCAGTTACATGATAGAATGTACGAGCATACTTACTATTTAAGAAATAAAAAGAACACAAATACTCTCTCCAAAAGTGTCACTGAATATCCTGAACATACTTTTAAATTGTTGTTGTTGGAAGAACTTATTTCATCAACTAGAGGGGGCCCGTGGACATTATATCTAGAGAGAGTTGAACTTCATTGGCAACTAAAACTTAATGCCATGAACTGGCCGGGACTTAATGATCAAATATCCATTTGTTGTATTTTTTAAATTAAAAGCCTTAGAGAGATAGTGACTGTAATATATTACAGTACATTATGTATAATCAAAACAAACAAATCCAAACAGATCCCTGGTTGTGAAAGTTACTTGCACACTCTCTGAATGTAAAATTGTAACAAGTGGGGTACCCTAAGGATGCATGCTAAGCCTTATCATGTTTAGAATTTATTTTGCAGAAATCCAATCCAATAGGCTGCATGTTGGGCAGGCACCATTATCATCCTCTGATACCAAACAGCTACACCAAGGGCTGGAATGCATACCTGGTGTACTGAAAATGGTCAAAAGTTAAATGCAAGAAAGTGAAGCATAGAGTTCAGCAAAAAAGTTGTTCCCATCTCATATTCTGTAAAATGTACTCCTGTTTAGACAGACATGGTCATATGAGACCTGGGTACTTAAAAGGACAAGTCTCTCTTATTTGATAATCATATTTTCACTATAGTCAGGAAATCCTTCTATCTGGTGTAGTTAATTACCAAGGGAATATCTTCAAGAGCCATTGAAGTCATCCTGCCACAGTAGTCTTCCCTTATCTGTAAATCCACACACGCCAAACTAAGAACAAAAAGCACGTAAGCGGACTGGATGGAGAAAAATAATAAAATTTATTGAGTGCTTTCGTCACAATTACTTAGACTTCTTCAGAATAAAAATATGCATTACAACTTCCTCTTTTATAATGACCCTAATTAACATATCCATTAGGTGATTGAAGATATTTTAAACATACAGACTCCCTAAAAAATAAATGCTGTGCATAAGTGAAAAAATGTATATACAAAACTCATAGTTAAAAGACATAAACAAATGTAAAAAATCTTTTGGATACAGGAAAAATATTATTTAAAATCACAATTCAACAATAAGGTAACTTTGTGTTGTATGTTCTAGCTGAAAAATCCTTCTTAATCAATTGTCAATGTTAAATGTAAAAATCAGCTTTTAATTTCAAAAAGCTGGTTAATGAGACCACTTTATTTAGTCTTGGGCTGGTTGTGGCATTTAACCTCAGCTGCCAGATAAGTTCTTTAAATTCTAGCAGCAAATCTGTGGGCCTGCCTCTGTCATCCACTGTAAATTGTTCCAAGACTATAAATTTAAAATGATGACCAGGGCAAGTGTAAATATGTTTTGCAAGTGCATTATTTTGGTTGCATTTCCCAATATCATATATGTGTTGATATTCCAATTTTCTCCATTACACAAACCCACATACCCAAATACAGAAGAAAGCTGACATTATAGAACAATTTGCCCATGCTGTCAGAATGGTCACATACAGAATAACCTTTTGGGATGAATGTTGCTTTTTCAGATTTATGTTTCTGAAGTGTGGATATCCACTGTTTTTTATAAGTGAGCACATGACTGAGGTTATGAATACGAGTGAAAGAAAACATTTTGTCAATATTCTTGGCTCAATGGTTCATGACTTGTATAATCTACCAGTTATGAATACTCCTACATCTGAATTAATGACTAATACCAACTCATTCATTACAGTTTTTCACCCTGACAGTCACTTTATTAGGAGTATATTTGTAAAAACTTAGACGTCTTAATAAATGATAAAGAAATGAGGGAACACCTTGGGAAAACCCCATCTTTTGTGTACAAGAGAGGCCAAAATGTAAAAACGTTACTTGTTAAAAAAAAGGCAGCAGTCAAAACATTGTGGCATGACAAAATGTGGTTGTTGCCCCCTACTGTAAGTTTATTTTAACTGGGTAATTATTCAGAATTAATGGAATTCAGCATGAAATGATGAAAAACTACAATTGTAATTCAACTAAAGTTGTCTATTGTGCCCTATGTCAACAATGTTCACAGTTTTATGTTAGCAAGATGGAAAGGCAGTTACATGATAGAATGTGCGAGCATACTTACGATTTAAGAAATAAAAAGAACACAAATACTCTCTCCAAAAGTGTCACTGAATATCCTGAACATACTTTTAAATTGTTGTTGTTGGAAGAACTTATTTCATCAACTAGAGGGGGCCCGTGGACATTATATCTAGAGAGAGTTGAACTTCATTGGCAGCTAAAACTTAATGCCATGAACTGGCCGGGACTTAATGATCAAATATCCAATTGTTGTATTTTTTAAATTAAAAGCCTTAGCGAGATAGTGACTGTAATATATTACAGTACATTATGTATAATCCAAACAAACAAATCCAAACTGCAACTCAGGAAACAAACGAAGGATCAAGGACACAAAGTCTCCAAAGCGAAAAAAATAAATAAAAACAGATTTATTACTTTGCAACTAAACAGTATGACACAAAAATAAAACAGTTAAGTGCTTTTCTTCTTAATTTAGAAGACTTCTTCAGACCTACAACAGTAGCACAAGTGCTCACTTTAATACAGACCACATGGTGGTTTCAAAAAACATTAACCAATGGTATTGCAAAAGTAATTAAGCCTGGACACATGACATCAGCAACAAGTCAAACACAAAAACAGCAACTGTGAAAACCTGTAAAGAACAAAAATATAAAAATGTATATAGCTGCTTTTGTGCACAAATAAAGACACATTAAATCACTGCATTTAGGTGGACAGAGTGCAACTCTTAAGATATTTGATAAGAAATGATGAAAAAACTATGGAAAATATATATATAAATGTAAATGTATGTGTAAATGTTTAAATAGACATTGTTGTGAGTTACAAGAGCACTCCAAGTGGACTAAAAGAACGCTACACTCAAAATAAAATAAAATAAGAGACTGCAATTTCAACTTTAACCAGTTTTAATTTCTCAAGTGTAATGCTTTCACAAAACACCAACAAGGGTGAAGCAAGCTTAGATGTAAGATGAAACATATTTTTAAAAGAGTAAAACATGAAGCGAAAAAACTTGCATTCTTTTACTCAACTACAAATAGAGCTGTTTAGACAAAAGACTTGTCTAGCGCATTAGGCTCTTTAATTTCAGAATACAGGCAATGGAAGTGACTTCATTCAAACCTGGGGGGTTATAAGAGTTGAGACGCAGTTGCCAAATCAACTCCTGTCTTTCCAAAATTAGATGATAAGGAGCCCATTTTAGATTAACAGTAACCTGTCAAATCACTCTAAAGTGAAAGTGGTGAGTTGGGTGTTCAGCACAATGTCTTGCCAATGCGTTAGAAGGTGACTTTTTTCTAATATGGTATTTGTGCTCATAAATCCTCTCTTTTAGTTTTCTATCCATCTTACCAACATAATATGCTGGACAGGCTACACAACTAGCCAGGTAGACAACGGATTTAGGGTTACAGTTAAATCTACCCTTAGTTTTTACCTTGAAGGAACCTGCTGTGAATTCTGTATCTGTTGCTATATATCTGCAATAGTTACAGTTTTCACATTTAAATGTACCACCAGATCTACTACAGGTCTGGGGTTCCATTTCTAAGATCAGTTACAAGTTCCTGTTCTTCCTGTAAATAAAAGATGGTGTATTGCCCAACTTCTCCAACATATCTGGTTCCATCATGAAGATGCTCCAGTTTCTTTTAAATATAACCTCAATTGCTTTGACTTCCAAACTAAATGAGGTAACCAAACTACTTGAAACCTTTCTAGTGGATACATCTACTGTTTGTGTAGAATCATGATTTGTATTAGTGGTTACTTCCAAATTCACATCCTCTTCTGAGATGACTGACCTAATAGTAGGTCTAAGAAGTGGTTTATAAAACCCTTCTCTCCTTTTGTTTATGACTTCATTTACTAAATCAAGGACCAATGTGCTTGGTTATCTCTCTTAAAAAACATAACTTTAAGTGTCTCACATTCTTCAAGGAAAGCCACTTCATCAGTCACCATCCTTGCTGCATGGACAAGTTGTCCTTTAAGTACAGATCTTTTCTGATGTATAGGATGGCAACTTGTGTAGTGAAGCATGGTGTTAGAATATGTGGGTTTATGGTAGATCCTGGCTACATAGCGCTGTTCTTTTTTAACTCAATGTCTAAATATGTAATGGAATGCTCATGATATGTGTGGGTGAGCTTGAAAAAACTGGTGCTGCTGTTAAGATGTTGCACAAAACTCTGGGCTTTGGATACAGTACCCTTAAACAGTATAAAAATGTCATCCAAAAATCTTGAGTACATCTTTATTCTGTCAGACCACTCATTATCTGAAAGAATGTTTTTATGTTCCCAGCTAGCCAGCACCAAGTTAGCATAGCTCCCCCCACATGGTGAACCCATAGCCACACCAATTTGTTGTTTGTAAATCGTGTTGTCAAACATTAGAAAGTTGTTAGACAGAATAACTTCCATGATTTCTTGAAATAACCTAATTTCTCTACTGTTGTCACCATGCACTAATAGTCTCTCCACTACCCCCTCAATACCTTCCTCATGGGGAATAGAGAAATATAAGTCAACCAAGTCTTCTGTTAAAAACATTAAAGATTCATCATATTCAATGTTGTTAATGGACATTAGAAATGCCCATGAGTCTCTGCAAACTTGTTCTTCTTTTTCAAAATACTTCTTCAAGATAGAATCAATGTACTTCACACTTGCTTATGTGATAGACTCCTGGGAGTTGACTAAGGCCCTCATGGATGGATTTTGTTGTTCTTTGTGCAATTTTGGTAACCCAAATAATGTTGGTATTTTAGAGCTAGGTGTAGACAAGTAATTGAATACGTCCATGTCTATCATACCTTCGATGAATAAATCATTCAAGAAACAATTAACCTTTTTATAAGCCCCATTCATCTCACTGACACTGGATTCAGCATAAATACCACTTTCAAAGACCAGACGCATTCTTGAATTGTAGTCACTCAAGTTCATAACTACTAGTCCACCTCCCTTGTCTGGTTTAAAAATGGATAGGAAGACTTTTGGTTAAACTCAGGATATTCCTCTCTCCAGCATCCATCTTTAGTGTACCAACACTATTCTTGTTGTTTCTTTGCAGGTGCCTAAGGTCAAACTCACATAAATGTTCAAAAACACCCAACAATGGGTGCATTAGTGGGTTGAAGGTACTGGACACTCTCAGGCTGTTGTTAACAAAACGGTTCTCACCAAACATCAAGTTTAAATTGAGTTTATGAGTGAAAGTTTTAGATCAATTAATGTATCAGGAAGTCTAAAGTGGTAATTTGGAACAAAGGTTAGACCTCTGCTAAAAACTTCACAAAGCCTAGGGTCAATGTCATAATCAGAGAAGTTATAAATTTTAAAATCACCTTTTCTGTTAAACAGAATGGTAGGTTTAATAGTTGTTTGTTCCACTTGGTTACCTACTTCTTGGCTCCTTTCACCCTCGTGTTGTACTTGGGTCGATGGTTTTGGCCATTGTTGGAAAAAGAAGACTGGTCATATACGTTGTTTGAAACACCACTTTGAGCTCTATTACCTTGACTCTGGGAAGAGTTGTAGTTCCCTTCCCTTACTTCATCAATAGGGACAGTGTTACTTTGTTGGTTAGAGAAATGTTCTGTTACACACTGATTAAAGTTTGTAACCTGAGACCCTCTCTCCTGACTTCTTAAAGCCTCTCCTGATTGATCTGGAAAATTCCTAGACTGGGATGGGGGTGGTTTAGGGTAAGCAACACTGTTCTTATAGTTGTTAATATCTCTCTTTAGTTTTTAAGCTTGATTTCAGTGTTTTTCAATATCTGTTGTTCAATAGAGCTGAATACCCTTTTGTATTCAAACTGATATCTCAGGAAATCTTGGTGTTCCTTGATTTCCTTATCTAAGCTTGAAATATCTGTTGCCAAACAATCAATAGTAGAGCTGTAATGTTTGGACATTATACCAATTAATTCTAGACCATGCTTATCAAATAAATTGGTAAGATCATTGAAAAAAGGTGTACCTGCTTCCAATCCAGGCGGGTATTGCCACGAACGAAGACCTTTTGGCACAACACCTTCCTTCCTACATTCTTCAAAATAGCATATCTCCAGTTGAAGCTTTTTAGCCTTTAATGGTTTCTTATCAAAGTCTCTTAAAAGAGACACCAGTGGTGTGTTACCTCCAGCCGGCAGCTCCCGTATATTATTTTGCACTTCTATATTTAAAGATGGTCTCTCATATAACCAGCTACTGACATCTGGGAGCCCAATAAGCCCCGAGGATGAACTGTTCGATTCACCACTGTAACCTGCACCAAGTTGTACTGAAGCCAAATGACTTCCCCTTACACCTCCTTCACTCCTTTCACCAATTTGACTCAGTCCGCTTGTTTCACCATTAAGTGTTGACTGCTTGTCTCTGCAAGAATTGTCTCTGCAAGCATTAGGGGTTTCACGTAGTAAAAAAGAAATTCCTTCCTGTTCAGGTCTTAGATAAAGGTTGTTAGGAAGAGCATCAAAATGAACTGTCAGCTCGTCGAGCCTTTTGTTCAAGGCAGCTAAAATAAAAGTCAAGTTGCTGACATCCGATGCATTACCGAGTGTAACGGCGTTCTGCTCATCTGACTGCTCAGGAAAGTTGGAGACAGTGCCAGTGGCCATAGACGAACAAACTGTATAATCCAAACAAACATTGTGCTGAACACCCAACACACCACTTTCACTTTAGAGTGATTTGTCAGGTTACTGTTAATCTAAAAGGGGGTCCTTATCATCTAATTTTGGAAAGACAGGAGTTGATTTGGCAACTGCGTCTCAACTCTTATAACCCCCAGGTTTGAATGAAGTCACTTCCATTGTCTGTATTCTGAAATTAAAGAGCCTAATGCACTAGACAAGTCTTTTGTCTAACTAAGTCTTTTAAACAAATTCTATTTGTAGTTGAGTAAAAGAATGCAAGTTTTTTCACTTCATGTTTTACTCTTTTAAAAATATGTTTCATCTTACATCTAAGCTTGCTTCACCATTGTTGGTGTTTTGTGAAAGCATTACAGTTGAGTCGATCGATCCTGGTTAAAGTTGAAATTGCAATCTCTTAATTTATTTTATTTTATTTTATTTTGAGTGTAGCGTTCTTTTAGTCCACTTGGAGCACTCTTGTAACTCACAACAATGTTATATAAACATTTACACATAGATTGACATTTATATATATTTTTTCCGTAGTTTTTTCATCATTTCTTATCACATATCTTAAGAGTTACACTCTGTCCACCTAAATGCAGTGATTTAATGTGTCTTTATTTGTGCACAAAAGCAGCTATATATATTTTCATATTTTTGTTCTTTACTGGTTTTCACAGTTGCTGTTTTTGTGTTTGACTTGTTGCTGATGTCATGTGTCCAAGCTTAATTACTTAATTACTTTTGCAATACCATTGGTTAATGTTTTTTGAAACAACCATGTGGTCTGTATTAAAGTGAGCATTTGTGCTACTGTTGTAGTTCTGAAGAAGTCTTCTAAATTAAGACGAAAAGCACTTAACTTTTTTATTTTGTATCATACTGTTTAGTTGCATAATAAATCTGTTTTTACTTTTTTTTCGCTTTGGAGACTTTGTGCCCTTGAGCCTTCGTTTGTTTCCTGAGTTGCATATTACAGTACATTAATAGTATTATTTTGTACATTTATAGCAACTAGATAACTAACTGATGGAACTAATTTATTATTTAAAATAATTTTAATATTTATATCTCCCCTTTAAATTTTAAAGGTACGATGACATCATGGGGTGCTTGGCTAACATGTGAGTTGGTTTAGTTATCGTGATTGGTAAATAGAAAGGGTGGGTTTTTAAACTTGGCTTATCTGATGAAGTCTTTATTACAGATGACAAAAGTGCTTATTTTAACCAATTTTATTTGCAGGTCTAGTGCTTGGGCTTGGAATAAGCATCCTTACTGGTCCTTTTGAATTTTGTGTTTTATTTTCAAGTTTTAGCTTCTGGTATTTAGATCCTGCATCTGAGCAGGTTTCTGCTTACATGTCGTGCAGCAACATGCACTATCCTGCAATTGTGCACCAAAGACGGACATTTAAAGTTTACAAATTTTCCCTTAAAACTCAGGCAGAAATATCCATTCGCCAAGCTCCTCTGTGATCATTTCTGAAAAGCCACCCCTAGTGACAACAGTCTTCAACCTAGCATTATGGGCCTTTGGACTACCTTTGTTTATCCTGTCAACCTTGTTGACTTGAGTCTCTTGAGGCAGTGTAACAATTGCCTCATGTACACAGACAACCCTCTACTAATAACACAGTCTTGCACAAAGCTTAAAAGATGAATTTACGCCAAGAATCTAGAATCCATGCCCTTTCTCACTCAAAACAGTAACACAGAGAAGGATGTCAACTCACCCATCACTACATTTTCACATAGTACCACTACTCACTCACATACCACTACTCATACACATGGTACTCATCAAACACGTAACTCCACATACATGGAGGTTCTCTCCACAGCACCCATGACACATAGCAACACCAATGTCTCACCCACCAAGCCAGTAATGCATAATAGTCAATGCATAATTGTCAAAAAACAAGTTTTCTTGTCATTAGAGACTCAGTAGTGAGGCACACAGATGTTCCTCTCACCAGGCTGAACAAGAAGAAAGTCACAGTCAACTGCCTGTCTGGTGCCAGGTTTTGCCAAATCATGCATGCACTCAGGTCTCTCAGCAACAAGTACTGTTATGACTCTGTCCTAGTTTATGTTCATGTGAATGACCTAAGATGTATTTCACTGGAATATATGAAGAGAGACATGGTCGAGCTCTCTGAGTATGTGTCCCAGGCAGGCATGACCCTAGCCCTGAGCAGCATACTACCGTCACCTAGAATGATGCCACAGTATAAACAAAAAAATGATTGATTTCAATAATTGTCTTAATTTTTGGTGTCATTCCAAGAGGATCCAGTTCCTGTCTACATGGAAATCCATGGTCAGCAAACCTCACTGCTTTGTCAGAGACAGCTTGCACTTGGCACACCTAAGCTTTTGGTTGCTGGCAAAGGTTCTTGCCTCTGCCATAGTGCTTTTTTTAGGCAAGGTCTCCAAAACAGCATTACCAATGTGAAATTAACCAATCAAAACAAAATAAGGGTCATGCTGCTAAATGCTAGGAGCTTAAACTAAAAACTGCACTCCCAGGAAGCACTTCTACCACTAGAAGATGCAGATGTCTGTGCAGTCACAGAAACCTGGTTTAAGGCCTCAGATAGTACCCTGGTCCTACAAGGCTACAATGCCTTCCACACCCTCAGACCACAAAATGAACATGTGAAAAGCAAAGAAAGCAGTGTTTCAATCTATATTTGAGGTAAATTCACCTCATGTCTAGTTAGACAGGACAACTCCATGGAGTTACTCCAGGTCCAGGTTATGGTGGGTAAGATCTCCATTCAAGTCCTAGCCAGTTATAGATCCCCTTCCTTGGGTCACGACACCCATGAATCCTACTTTACCAAAGTGAAGACAATCCAAATTTTGCCAAACACACTGGTTATGGGGGATTTCAATTATCCCATCATCAACTAGGAAACCTACTGTAGCCCAAACTTGCTATCACAAAAGTTCCTTGACTTTGTGAATTCAAATGCCCTGCAACAAATTGTCCATACCCCAACAAGAGGGACAAACATTCTTGATCTGGTCCTCATCAACATGTCAAACAGTGCACTGCTGCAATTGTTGGATCCTCATTAGTTAAAACCATCCACAAGTCATTCACCTTTTAACTGACACTAACACCAGAATTCACAAAGGGTGAAATCAGCCTAAAACACATCACCAAGGGAAACTATACCCTCCTATGTGAGGGTATAAATGCATTCCAAGCCCCACTCCAGCTGAAAGTGGTAACTAAGCTGAAGCTTACACTAAAGCCCTGTACAATCACTTGCATAAGTGTATAAGCTCGGTTGTACCAGACAGAATCAAAGCCAGAGCCACAAGTAAAATCAAGCTACCATGGTGGATTTTTAGCATCAATAAACTCTACAATAAATGCTAAAAGTTGCTGTACAAGAAAACAAAGACAAGGACCCAAGAATAGAAAAGCACCCTCCTGTGCCTTAACAGAAAAATAAAATAACTTGTCAAATCCTCCAAGGGATCCTTTGAGAGAAACCTAGCAAGTACTGCCAAGGATAACCATAAGGCCTTTTACAGCTATGTACGTAACCTAAAAGGTAGGATCTGAGCATGTGCAGAACTGGTGGCCAACGGTTCATAGGTTCATAGGTAGGTACTAGGCTATCTGCCTGAAGGCATTTATAACCCTAGCCAGAATGTGTTGGCTTTCCCTGTGCCTCTGTCCAGCAGAGCCACTGAAGTGATCCCCGGGGTAAACTTTCCGTTTCCTATCCACTTGTCAAGGTTTCTCTTGAAGAGTGTTAGCGAGGAGCTCTGCCTAATGTAGATTGTAATCTTGTTCCAAAGCATGGGGAGCCTCTGGGACAGGAATCTATCCCTCCAGCATGTCCTACTTATTGTTGTGGTGAGGCTTAGATCCCTAGAGCATGTGGCTCGAGGGGATATGGTTTTCTTTAGGTGGAGCATGTCCATCAATTCTGGGCTGGACATGGCCTTGTAAGTCAGGCAGATATCACCACTGAATAGGCAGTATGTAACCAAGTACAGCTGGAGTTTCTTCAGTCGGGCTGCATAGGGCATCTGTTTGAGGACAGTGATCCTCTTGGTGAGGTACGTCTGTGGTCTTTCCAGCTGTTGCAGGTGTCTTGTAATGTACATCCCAAATGGGGCATTGTACTCTATGATGGGTCTGATGAGTGATGAGTAGAGGGGCACAATGACCTATTTTGATCTGGATGAGAACCCTTTTGTGATTAGTTGGGCCACATAGAAGAATTTTTTAACCACTTTGGCAATGTGATTATCAAAGGAGAGATTACTATCTACTTGGGTCCCCAGATCCCTTATTACATCTTCTGTATTTAGGGGACTACCACTTATGTGGCAGTTTGTGGGTAATTTGTTTTTTCTAAAGGGGATGACTATGCACTTTTTGGCATTTAGCTTGAGGCCATGATTTTGACACCAGGTATCCATCTCAGTGAGACCCTTTTAGAGGATGTCTGTGTCAGCCAGAGAGTCAATTATAGCCCCTAGTTTGCAGTCGTCTGTAAACCTGGTCAGCCATTGTCCTCCTGTGCTTGTCTGTATCTCTGAGAAGTATATGCCGAACAGGAGGGGTCCTAGGACTGAGCCCTGGGGAACGTCACTTGTAACCGGTTTAGAGTTGGACCCAGCTCCCGCAACTCTCACCATGTGGGTTCTATCTGTGAGCCAGTGGCAACCTATCTTGTGGCATGGGGGTTTATGTTCAGGCTTATGAGCTTGTCTGTAATACCAGAATGGGGAATGGTGTCAAAGGCCTTTGCGAGGTCTAGGTAGGCTGTGTGTACCACCTTTCCCTTTGGCTATAGCCTTGGTAACTGTCTCAAAGAAGTCCACCAGGTACAGGAGGCATGATCTGCCCTTAACAAAGCCGAACTGGGTAGGGTCCAGTGTTTGGAGGTTCCCAATGTCTCTGTTAATGAGTTCCATGATGATGCACTCCATAGCCTTGCAGATCAAGCTAGTCAGGCTTATAGGGCAATAGTTCCCAGGGTCTGTTGTGGCTCCATCTTTGTGGAGCGGAATAACCATTGCTGTGTGCCACTCTATGTATATGTAGGCCTATGGAGAGGCTGAGTTTGAACAGTGTGTTTAGATGAGGGGTTAGTTCATCTTTGAGCTTGTGTAGGATGCAGCTTGGGACACTGTCCAGTCACATTGAGGCTGTGTTTTTGGCTTTGGAGTGGGCTGCTTTAACCTGAGTGTCTGTGATTTCAGGGGCTCTACATTCTTCTGGTATGGTTATGGGCCCTTTTGGGGGCAGTGAAGTTTGCACTGAATCTGTATGCCAGGATGTTGGCGATATCAGTCGGTTCAGTGTATTTTGTGCCATTCTGCACTAACTCTGAGAAGACAATGATCTCACAGAGGTAGCGAGCCTGCTAGCAGATAGCTTTAGCAAACATTTCACTCCCTTATCCCCTCCTAACTTACAAAAAACCCTCCACCAAACCCCCCCCCCACCTTACATATCTAAAGAGCAGGTCCTAAAAGCCCTGTCCAAGACAAAGAACACAGCCTCTGTGGAACTAGATGACATCCCAGGCTGTTTTCTAAACAGGCTAAAACATGAACTAGCATCACCACTAAGTACCCTTTTCAATCATAGTCTAACCACAGGCTTTGTTCCTGCAGAATAGAGAACAGCTATAGTTATTCCCCTCTACACAGGTGGCCTAGCAATAGACCCGGGGAATTACAGACCCATAAGTCTGACCAGCCTCATCTGTAAGGCCATAGAACATATCATTATGGACCTCATAAATAAAAACATAGGTGACCTCCAAACTTTGGATCCTACCCAATTCAGCTTTGTGAAGAGCAGATCTTGCCTATTAAATCTGGTGGATTTTTTTGAAAGTGTGACCAAGGCCATTGATGAAGGCAAATGTGTTCACAAAGCATACCTTGACTTGGCAAAGGCTTTTGACACAATCCCACATTCAGGCATTACCAATAAACTTAGCAAATTGAATATAAATCCCTTTGTTGTAAGATGGGTTGTCAACTGGCTTATAAACCGGACGCACACTATCAAACTGGGTGACTCCACATCAACCAGCAGACCTGTTACTAGCAAGATGCTACAGTGGTCAGTGCTGGGCCACTTACTGCTTGGTATATACTTCTCAGAATTTTAGGTCAAAACTAAAGGGTTGTGCCTGACCATGTTTGCAGATGACTGCAATCTAGGTGCAATGATTGAATCCCCAGATTATGTTAGTATACACCAGGAGGGTCAAACACAGACCAATAACTGGTGTATTAGTCATGGTCTCAAACTGAATGCAAAGAAATGCATCATCATTCCCTTCAGCACAAACAATGTCACTTTAATTTTGACCACCACATGTCTATCATTGTAAGGAAAGCTTTCCACATAACTCACTTGATTAGTAAAACCATTGTCTTGAGAGCAAAAGAAGTTATAACCCCCCCCTATACTCGGCACTTATCCGGCCCATAATTGAGTATAATGCCCCATTTGGCATGTACCATACCAAGCACCTACAGCAAATAGAGAGACCTGTTGGTGAAGCACCCTCCAAGAGGAAAAAACGCTGAGAGAAGAAGGGAGCCACTTTTGAGATTTTAAGTATTTTTTCTCTGTTTATTTGCTAAGTTTTTCTGCATAGCTGCCTAGCTTGAGCATTTTCTGGCTTGTTAAACTTGATTTCTGTATTAGTAGCTGTATTTAGAGCACAACCAAAAGCTGTTTGCTGAATTTCCTGTTTGCACTTAATTTTAAATCGTTTTTTTCTTAAAACTTGCATATTTTCTGTCCTTGACCTAGCACTCTTGTGTGGGGTCATTTACTGCACTGTTATAACTTGATATTACTTGTGAACCTCTGCTATCTCTGTAAAAACAAAAACAAAAAAAAATCTTGCTTTTTCCCACTTTTCTGAGAGTTAAAAGTTCAGTTACAGGCTTGCTGTTCCTGAACTGTTTGAAAGTTTCTGTGAGGCCATTTTGCTTGGGCTGAAGGAGGGTCTCTGTGTTTATCAGTGGCAGTGACTAACATTGAGCAGCTTCCTGCCCCGGAGAGGTGGTTACTGACTTGAAACTGTAGTTTTATTGGCCACTAGGGTCATTTCCATAACTCCTTCATCTTCCTCTCTTAAAACCTAGTTGCCTCGTGGTTTGAGCGTCTTTTCAGGCTTGTTGGCTGTTGGTGAAGCACCCTCCAAGGGGAAAAACGCTGAGAGAAGAAGGGAGCCACTTTTGAGATTTTAAGTATTTTTCTCTGTTTATTTGCTAAGTTTTTCTGCATAGCTGCCTAGCTTGAGCATTTTCTGGCTTGTTAAACTTGATTTCTGTATTAGTAGCTGTATTTAGAGCACAACCAAAAGCTGTTTGCTGAATTTCCTGTTTGCACTTAATTTTAAATCGTTTTTTTCTTCAAACTTGCATATTTTCTGTCCTTGACCTAGCACTCTTGTGTGGGGTCATTTACTGCACTGTTATAACTTGATATTACTTGTGAACCTCTGCTATCTCTGTAAAAACAAAAACAAAAAAAAATCTTGCTTTTTCCCACTTTTCTGAGAGTTAAAGTTCAGTTACAGGCTTGCTGTTCCTGAACTGTTTGAAAGTTTCTGTGAGGCCATTTTTGCTTGGGCTGAAGGAGGGTCTCTGTGTTTATCAGTGGCAGTGACTAACATTGAGCAGCTTCCTTGACCCGGAGAGGTGGTTACTGACTTGAAACTGTAGTTTTATTGGCCACTAGGGGTCATTTCCATAACTCCTTCATCTTCCTCTCTTAAAACATAGTTGCCTCGTGGTTTGAGCGTCTTTTCAGGCTTGTTGGCTGTTGGTGAAGCACCCTCCAAGAGGAAAAAACGCTGAGAGAAGAAGGGAGCCACTTTTGAGATTTTAAGTATTTTTCTCTGTTTATTTGCTAAGTTTTTCTGCATAGCTGCCTAGCTTGAGCATTTTCTGGCTTGTTAAACTTGATTTCTGTATTAGTAGCTGTATTTAGAGCACAACCAAAAGCTGTTTGCTGAATTTCCTGTTTGCACTTAATTTTAAATCGTTTTTTCTTAAAACTTGCATATTTTCTGTCCTTGACCTAGCACTCTTGTGTGGGGTCATTTACTGCACTGTTATAACTTGATATTACTTGTGAACCTCTGCTATCTCTGTAAAAACAAAAAAAAAAAAAATCTTGCTTTTTCCCACTTTTCTGAGAGTTAAAGTTCAGTTACAGGCTTGCTGTTCCTGAACTGTTTGAAAGTTTCTGTGAGGCCATTTTGCTTGGGCTGAAGGAGGGTCTCTGTGTTTATCAGTGGCAGTGACTAACATTGAGCAGCTTCCCTGCCCCGGAGAGGTGGTTACTGACTTGAAACTGTAGTTTTATTGGCCACTAGGGATCATTTCCATAACTCCTTCATCTTCCTCTCTTAAAACCTAGTTGCCTCGTGGTTTGAGCGTCTTTTCAGGCTTGTTGGCTGTTGGTGAAGCACCCTCCAAGAGGAAAAACGCTGAGAGAAGAAGGGAGCCACTTTTGAGATTTTAAGTATTTTTGCTCTGTTTATTTGCTAAGTTTTTCTGCATAGCTGCCTAGCTTGAGCATTTTCTGGCTTGTTAAACTTGATTTCTGTATTAGTAGCTGTATTTAGAGCACAACCAAAAGCTGTTTGCTGAATTTCCTGTTTGCACTTAATTTTAAATCGTTTTTCTTAAAACTTGCATATTTTCTGTCCTTGACCTAGCACTCTTGTGTGGGGTCATTTACTGCACTGTTATAACTTGATATTACTTGTGAACCTCTGCTATCTCTGTAAAAACAAAACAAAAAAAAAATCTTGCTTTTTCCCACTTTTCTGAGAGTTAAAAAAGTTCAGTTACAGGCTTGCTGTTCCTGAACTGTTTGAAAGTTTCTGTGAGGCCATTTTTGCTTGGGCTGAAGGAGGGTCTCTGTGTTTATCAGTGGCAGTGACTAACATTGAGCAGCTTCCCTGCCCCGGAGAGGTGGTTACTGACTTGAAACTGTAGTTTTATTGGCCACTAGGGGTCATTTCCATAACTCCTTCATTTGTCCTCAGAGGAGTGGTTTAGGGCAGTGACTTGTGGTTTGTTGGCCAATTTGGGTCATTTCCTGTCTTTTCCAGCCCCCTGCTATAAAGCACGCTTTAGCGATTTAGCGATTTAGCCGATTTAGCGGAGTTGCTACTGTTGCACACTAGGGCAGCCCGGTTAAGCAGGTTTAAACTATTGGCTACCTAAAGTCCACTCTTCAAATTTTCCCTTAAAACTACCTTCCTCGAACTATACTACTGATCTAATCAGCGTATCCTATAATTAAAAAAGATCATCTCTACTTGACTCCAAGTAGACTATTCTCTATCTGTTAAACGTAACACTTGCTCCTACAGTACTTATTACCTTGATACGGCACTCTTGTCATAGATAGTACCCCAAAAAGGCAATCCCCATTTCTCGGTCACCCACGTCCCGGAATCTTTTTAAAGTTTTTGTCTATTCCTTCTAGCATGTCGAGGGATCAGTTGCTAGTGTCCTCTCCTGCTCAGCTGGTGAATCTGGGAATATTGAGGCAATGTTACAATTGCCTCATGTACACAGACAACCCTCTCCTCCTCCCACAAAACACAAATACATGCGAGAGATGCAACTATACTGCCAAACTGGAGGCTGAGCTCTCTCAACATAGGACTGGCAAGACCAGTCAGGAGGAGAAGGTTACCACACACACTATAGACCCAGTCTCACATATTACCATTACAACCTCAAATCATACACATAAACACACAAAGACATACTCGGAGGCTCTGATCTAAAATCTACCAAAACAGCAGAGGCCACCAAAGCAGACACCCAAACAACCACCACCTCAGAACACAACACCTGCAACACATAGACCTCACAGTCAGAGTGTCAAACAGTCACAGCCCTTAAGGCCAAACACAATGCCAGACACACTAGTCATTGGTGACTCCATAGTCAGACACACTGACGTCCCGCTCACCAGACTGAGTAAGGAGAAGGTCACAGTAAGCTGCCTGTCGGGCGCTAGAATCCGCCACATAACGCAAGCACTCAGGTCTCTCAACAGCAGGTACAAATATGATTCAGTCATTGTCCACGCTGGTGTAAACGACCTGAGACTACCTCCTTGGACTACATGAAAAGAGACATTGAGGAGCTCTCTGATTATGTAGCCCAGACAGGTATGACCCTGACCTTGAGCAGTATCCTACCTTCACCAAGAATGATGCCACAATACAGAGATAAGATGATCAGCTTTAACAATTGGCTTAAACACTGGTGTCATTCAAAGGGGATCCAGTGTCTGTCTGCCTGGGATGACATGCTGGACAAGCCACGCTTCATAAGGACGGCTTGCACCTGTCACCCTGGGATTCGGATATTGGCAAAGGCTCTTGCCACCCCCATAGTGCCTTTTTAGGCAAGGCTCAAATTCTAAACCTACCACCCTAGAACACAAAAAGGAAAAAACTAAGGGTAATGCTGCTCAATGCCAGAAGTCTAAATCTCAAAATGCACTTTTCGATGCCCTTCTCAGTATGGAGAACATCGATGTCTGTGCTGTGACAGAAACCTGGTTCAAGGCTCCTGAGAGCACCCCAGCGCTATCAGGTTTTACCTCATATCATGCGTTCCGGCCCCAAAATCTGGACAATACCAAGAAAGGAGGGGGGGTATCCATATTCATCAAGGACACCCACACCTCAAGACTGGTGGCAGCATACGATGCATCGGAGACCATCCAGGTGCAATTAACCATAGGCAAGACTGCTCTGCAAATTGTAGCATGTTACAGGCCACCCTCACAAACTCAGGAACCTCACATGGCCTTCCTGAAAACACTAGAGGGGATAAATGTATCACTAAACACCATCATACTAGGTGACTTCAATTACCCTAATATAGACTGGGAACACTACTCAAGCCCAAACACCCTAGCCCAAAAGTTCCTGGAATTCATAAACTCAAATGCCATGGAACAACTAGTCACCATCCCCACAAGAGGAGATAACATACTTGATCTCATCATCACGAACATGGGAGCACAATGTTCAACACCAGAGGTGTACCCCTCACTGGTGAGATCAGACCACAAACTAATCTCGCTGGAGGTCCTCATCCCACCCCACCTGAAATAAAAAGACCACAGTAAAGAACTTCTCAAAAGCCGACTTCACACTTCTAAAGACTAGTGTGGTCTCCTTTAAGGCCCCGAGCGGAAAACAGTACTCAAGCCGCTGAATCACTTACAAATGCCTTCTACCAGCACCTGCAGGACTGCATGGATAAGGCAATCCCAAGCAAAACAAAGACTCTTTGTACCAAAGGCAAGCGTCCAGTCTGGTGGACCCCAGCCATAAACAAACTCTACAACAAAAGGAGGAAGCTACTACAAGATAGAGCAAAATCCTTAAAAGGTAAGACACCCTTGATCACTATAAGTAAAAACTAAGAGCTCTCATAAAATCATCCAAAGCAAATTTCGAGAGAAAAATAGCTAAAGACTCAAAAGACAATCATAAGGCCTTCTTTAGCTATGTTAGAAACCTGGGAGGAAACTCCCAGATATGCTCAGAGCTAGTTCAAAATGATGTGAAGATTACTGATCCTACAGACATTGCCAACATACTGGCTGACAGGTTCAGTGCAAACTTCTCCCAAAAGGAGAGATATCTATACCAAACGATTGCAGCCCCCAAACATCTCCAGCGCCCAAGTGAGAACTGCTCTCTCCAAAGCAAAAACACAGCATCCATGGGACCTGATGGTGTCCCCGGCTGTGTGCTCCATGAACTCAATGAGGAATTAAACCCACAGCTAGGACAGCTGTTTTATCAAAGTCTTACCTCTGGATACGTACCCAGTGAGTGGCGCACTGCAACTGTGGTACCACTTCACAAAGGCGGTGCCTCCACCGACCCTGGAAATTACCGTCCATTAGCTTGACAAGCCTTATCTGCAAAGCCATGGAGAGGATCATAATGGACCTCATAAATAAAGACATAGGGAATTTGCAGACTTTGGATCCAACCCAGTTTGGCTTTGTCAAAGGCAGATCATGCCTTTTAAACTTGGTTGACTTCTTTGAAACAGTCACCAAAGCCATTGATGAGGGAAAGGCAGTCCATACAGCCTACCTCGATCTGGCTAAGGCCTTCGATACAATACCCCATTCGGGTATCATTGAAAAACTCATCAGCTTAAATGTCAACCCATACATCACAAGATGGGTTGCAAACTGGCTGAGTGACAGAACCCACAGGGTCAGAGCTGCTGGCGCCATGTCAGACTCAAAGCCTGTCACAAGTGGTGTCCCACAGGGCTCAGTCCTGGGCCCACTCTTGTTTGGCATCTACTTTTCCGAAGTACAAGCAAACACAGGAGGGTTATGGCTGACAAAGTTTGCAGATGACTGCAAACTGGGCGCCATAGTAGAAAACACATCTGACACAGATATCCTTCAGAAGGGTCTCACAGAAGCGGATAACTGGTGCCAGAGCCACGACCTAAAGTTAAATGCCAAAAATGCATAGTCATACCCTTCGGGAAAAACAAGGTTACCCTAGCTACCAAATAGGTGGCAATCCACTGAGCACAGAAGAAGTTATCAGGGACCTGGGGACCCAGGTTGATAGTAGTCTGTCATTCGACACCCATGTAGCTAAAGTAGTTAGGAAGACCTTCTGCATTGCCCACCTTATCATGAAGGGATTCTCATCTAGATCAAGGGAGGTCATAGTCTCCCTTTACTCATCACTCATCAGACCAATGATTGAGTACAATGCCCCATTCGAATGTATCTGACCCGACACTTGCAGCAGCTGGAGAGGCCACAAAAGTTCCTCACCAAAAGGATAAAGGGTCTCAAAAATCTGTCCTATGCTGCCCGACTGAAAGAACTCCAGCTCTATTCAGTCGCCACCGCTTGCTCAGAGGTGACCTTTGCCTAACATACAAGGCCATGTCAAACCCAGATTTGATGAATATGCTTCACCTCAAAAATCTAGATCCATCAGAGCCACAAGGGCGGAGACTTAAACCTTGACACGGCTATTAATAGGACGTGCTGGAGGGATAGATTCATCACCCAAAGACTCCCTATGCTGTGGAACAAAATCCCGGTACATGTGAGGCAGAGCACCTCGCTGGCCTTGTTCAAGAGAAATCTTGACCAATGGATGGGAGATCGCAGATATACCCCAGGGATTACCTCAGTGTCACTGCTCGACAGAGGCACAGCAAAATAATGGGTATAGTTCCCCATACTAAAGGGGTGGCGTAAGCCACAAAACGATGGGCTAGGCTTGTAAATGCCCTCGGGCAGATAGCCTAGTATGAACCTATGAACCTATGAACCTATGAACCTCAGAGGTTTCTAACAAAAAAGATCAAGGGCCTCCAGCATGTGCCTTACACAGACCAACTAAAATCCCTGTCACTATACTCCTTATTGTATAGACTTTCTAGTGGAGACTTATGCATGGCCTACAGAGCAACCCAAAATCCAAACCTAATGAACTTACTGCATATCAGTAAATTAAATGGGTCTAATGCTACCCATTCCAGGGACTTAAGTATGGCCTGCACCTTAAATAGGATATGCTGGAGGGACAAATTTATCTCACAGCGACTGCCACATCTTTGTAACAGGCTACCAATTCATGTGAAACAGAGCAACACTATGACACTGCTCAAGAGGACGCTGGATGAGTGGATGGGGCACCATAAATTCTTACTGTGGATAGTGCCTGTAACCCTCCTGGACATGGGCAGTCATCATTAAATACAATCTTGGGTTGAAATGGGTAGGTTTAAAATGACCTTTGGGTCAATAGCCTACTAATCTCCTATGATCTTATGATGCTATGATATTTCTTGTTCATTGTCTCCACGTGTACTGTGCTCATACTTTGGTTCGTATAGATACTTGATGTGTTTGGATAGATAGATAGATAGATAGATAGATAGATAGATAGATAGATAGATAGATAGATAGATAGATAGATAGATAGATAGATGCATACGAAAAGGGACATTGCATTACATAATGGGTCTGATCATGGCATAGTAAAGTGGAATATGAACTGTCTTTGACCTGGATAAGATACCTTTGGTTATCAATTGCACTACATAGAAATATTTCCTGACTATAGTTGCTACAAAGTGATCAAGGGATAGGAAGCTGTCTACATCTCCAATGATGGTATCCATCGGGAGGGGGTGTGCTCTTCCTACTGAAAGATGCTCTCAGGATTTGTTTAGCAAAGGTTACAATCATATGCATCTTTGCATTAAATTTAGGCCCATTTCTAAGACATCATTGCTTTGAAGGATCTAGCCTTTGCTCTAATATCAATATCATATGCTAAGTGAGCAACACCTTCCTTTCAGTCATTAACAAAATTATTTAACCATATATGTCTGTGTCCATGCTCAGGAGATCTGGTATGTTAGAATGTCTGACAATATGGAGCAGCAAATGCTTTGGCCAGTATGTAGAACCCATGGAAGGAAAGCTGAAGGCCATCCTTGGTGAGTCAACTTGGGCTGCTAATCATTCTGTCTCAAGCTAATACATACTGGATTCCTTTAGAATCACACCACATACTTAGGCAGTTGTAAATGCTATCTTCTCTTTATATTTGGGCATCATTCTGGGTAAGGGTAGAACTCCACTCCAGTTTTGCAGTCTGCATACTGGTTGCTCATGGAGTTATGTGGGTATGGTGCAGTTATGTTTGTGTATTGCTGCTGACACTCATTAGATTAGTACTGATATCTGGAAGTTTGGTGTGTTTTTTTTTTTTTGCAACCTTGGCATATGTTGGTTTAGTGTTATTTTCTCTATGCAGGGGCAACATGTGTAGTTGAGAGGATGCCCCCAAGTTATACAGATAACTTTCCTTCAAAACAAATTATTATTTGTTGTTGTTGAGCATTAGGCAGCTCCTACATTTTCTCAGAATACCAAGTGCAGTAAGGTTGGCAACAGAAGAGACAGAGTTATAATGGACTTCCATATTTGTCAGGTAAGTCAAAATACAGACAGGCGGGATGATATACTAAGGCAGTTTAGTCACTAGGCAAAGAAGATATACTGGGTAAATAAGCCATGTGGTGGAGCAGATGCATGAGGTGAGGTGAAGATACAGCAACACTGATGCAACAACTAATTGAACCTGCAGGGGAGATGTTATACAATACTAATACAAAAGTAATAAACAGCTATAGTTCATCACAGTACACAATTATAGCAGTAAGAGGGCATTGCATGAATGTGGTAATAGCATGAAAGATGAGGACCCTGCAGCAGAGAGAAATAAAACCCTTACTCCACCCCAAATGACCCATATTCAAGTAGCAGCATGAGCACTGACAGGACAGGGCTGGGGAAGATGGGAGTGAATGATCAGTATTGTTTCACCCATCTTGGGGAAGCCACACTAAAGGCTCCCTGCAATATGCAGCTTATAGGCCTGACCAGCTGCATATTGCAGGAGCAGTGAGCTGGTCAGCAGGTGGATGTACATTTGCAAAAAGTCTGATCAAAGAAAATGATGTTTGAGTGATCATTTCAAGTAGACTAAAAGGAACATTTAATTTTTTTATATACTTATTGTGTTTTTGCCATTTTGGTCACTATACTTACATTGTTTTGTCTGGTCATCTCTACTGTAATACTACTTTCCACTTGGGTTATCCTTTTTGAACCACCTTTAGAATGAAGAGAGGTTGGCTCAGATGCCACATTGCAGACTTTTTAAAGAATCAGTAGGCTTGGATGATGCACAATGATTATTGTTGGCATTTAACACATTCAGATGCCACTCATTTGGATGTAGCCAGATACAGTTCTTCTCAATAACTCACTTAAGTACAAAGGGAAATGTAAATATCTGTAGACATTGGTGACGGATATAAAATGGCCCGGAACAGTAAGGAGCTATTATAACAACAGTTTTAACAACTGACTTTTGATCAACACAAACATTATTATAAATAAACAACAGCAGCATTACTGAAGGAATTGAAGTGAAGCTTGGAGCAACAAGTTGTTATTGTGTCTTTCGGCTTTTCCTGGTTAGGAGTCGCCACAGTGGAACTCTGCTCCGCTAATGATTGGCAGTTGATTTTTACATGCCAAGTTGCCAGCCCTGACGCACAACCTTCAACAAAGGTACGCTCATTCACACGTCTCTACACAGAAGACACTCTAGCTGAGAATCGAACTGGACAGCATCTTACTGTGAGGTGACAATGCTACCGCAGCACCACCACCGCAGGATAACAAGGAGTTCCTAAAAACAAACAGCTGCAGCTGCATTTCACATAGCACAGCCTACAACCAAGTTGCCCTGCCAATAACAAACTTAAGCAACTGTGTAAACTAAGGAAGGACCAAGAAGCATGCAGATAATGTTAGATAACAGTAACAAATACTTTAAATCAAACTAGTTTTGTCTATATAGTATATTGTACCCCACAGATGTGCTTTGTGCATTATGTTCCAAACTGGTTATAATAGGTCCATCCAGCAGCAGTATATTGCAAGGAAATGCAGCACAGGGCAGCCCTGCCAAACAAAGCAGGTAGTCCTGCTATTCAGCAACATTTAAAAGCTACAAAGGTAATCAGGCAAAAAACTGTAAATTAAGTCTACTATAAGCAGAAGAACCAAACTACTAGCAATTTTGTACTGTCACTAGAGAAAAAGCCAAATACTGTTCAAAATAAACAAAACTCTGGAAGGATAAGAAGTATTTAAAGATTATCAGTAAATGTTCTTTAAACCATACAGCTTGAAATAAATAAAAAAAAATCTCTGCTGTCCCGTTGACTGGTAGCAGGGTCAATCTGGTTGGAAATGATCAATCCAGTACCAGTATACAGCAAAAAACAACTTGCAGCAACCAGCCACATGGAGTAGCACATCCTGCTATACATTACAATTTAAATGTTACACTTAGAAATCACAGTCAGTCATAAAAAATGCAAATTAAGCCTGGAGCAAAAAGAATGCATAGAGCACCAACGATTTCCTACTTTCATTAGAAAAAGAAGTCAGAAAGTGTCCCAGATGAACAAAGCTATGGCACAATAAATAGTGTTGGCAGAATAAACAGTAAGTGCAGTTTCAAAGCACTTATATGACACTGAATAAGAACCTCATCACTGATGTCTTTGGGACTGTTACCATTGTCAACTACAGTTAAAACTAGTCAAAGCAGTAGAAGTGTTTAACAAGGAGTGGTAGGACTGCCAAACAGTGCCATATATTCTTTCTTGTTTTAAAGTTACGGATCGATGTAAACCACCACCCTTAGATTTCTCAGTCCAGCACTCTTCTGCTGCAGCCTTCTGTTATGCCCATGTGAAGGGATGTCAAGGGGTACATATCCAGTTACTATGCCTTGAATGTCATGCCACATCCCCCTTTAGACTGCAGTTCCCTGTGGGATCTTTTATATGCACAGCAAGTGCTCCCTTACCATCATCTTCTGGGATATTAGATCAGACCATCAGTTGCTTCATCCTGTCACCTCCTGCTCACCCTGCCATCAGCTGTTGTCCATTCCTCAGCTAATGTCACCGGCTACTCAGTGGATGTCTTTCCTCTGTGCCATCTGACTAACTTTAATGGAGCAGTTGATTTCAGTACCATCAGGATTAAATGTTACTATGTCTGCAAAAAGGAGGTTAAAATTAAACCCACAACTTGTTGATTGGCTTGTAATAAATATGGGTTGTCTTTTGATGTTAAATAGATCTGATGAGGACAAGCATGATAACAGCTTAACTCTGTGTCTGACTTCCTTTTAATATTTTACTTGGAATAAAAACATTCTTATTCTGACCACTGTGTATTGGCTGTTGGAGTTATTGTTTTGAATTATTGCAGGTATATCTGTGTGCACATCTTCATAGATAAGAAATTCTACATAAAACACCTTCCCGAAAAATTAGTCTACCTAAACTCTCACACACCTAATTTATAGTCTTGTATATTTATTTACCAATTGATTGATTGAGTGGTTGATCGACATTTGATTACTGGGAAGTCTGACTGGGTAGGAGTCCATTTTCAGAAGAGGCGTGGGAAGAAAAGCTCCAAAGAATTACAAAACATTTTAAGAATAATACTTTTACAGTCTTTAAAATAATACAAAATAATGTTTAAAGAATTATACAATATTAGACATTATATAAAATCAATGGTTAAGAATAGATCTAGGTATATGACAATGATTTAAAAGTTAGAGAAATTTTAGCCAGTTTATAGAGAAATTAAATGTAAGTTAGTATAATAAAAACAGAAATTGCAATATGAAGTGAGAGAAAAGCTGGCTTATGGTATATTTAGACAGAAACCCATGGGAGAGAACTTGATAGAGGTAAGGAAGTGAGTGAAAAAGGGAGAGTAAGGAGATGAATGTATTGATAGGTTATTTGCCCACATTAACTTTTCTATCTTTGGTGAAATCAACAGATTTTATTCAATATGCATTTATTCAGAAGCAAACATTTTTCATGTTTTTTCTGTTACTGCAAATCATTTGTTCCATTATGGAGTCATACCTGTACCTCTCAACTGTGCAGATTTTCTCAGAATATTCAAATCTTTACCGCATATTTTCAGTCTGTTTCTCAAAAATGTTTTGTTTTTTTGTAAAATGCTTAGGATTGAAGTCACTAAATGACATACATCAGAGTTTCAGACTTTATATCCTTCAAAAAATGCATGCTAACAATTTAGGCTTTATCCAGATTTCCTGCACAAAGAGCTTGAGAGGCATATTCAGTATTAAAGCTATTAACAAATCTCTTAGTCATTCTAACTTGGATTGGGTCATCATAACAAACCTGCGTGTAATGCTTGAGCCATAAACCTGTACCATAATAAAAAAATGTAGCTTTAATGACATAGTCTATACCACCAGGGAGATGGAAACTCAGCTCAATAGCTGATTCAACACCAGGAACTCAGAGAAAGTTGAAAGGAAAATAAAAATAACAAGAACAAAACAGATAACATTTCATCATCCAGCACAGCAAAAAAAGAGCACTGTTATGTTTTATAACTAGAAACATCTCCAGTCTGCAACAAGGTCATGGCACAGCAACAAAAAACAATGGTAACAAAGCTAAAGGTCAGGGCTCAAAGCAACAGGATATCAATTAAGTGGCTTTTTTTTTTTTTGCAAAGAATCTGCTGGTAAAAGGGATACTCCAAAAAATGGAAGACAAGCTAGATGACCTGGAATAAGGATACGGAGATAAAATACCAAAAGAATTGGAATAAAAGAAGACATACCTGAGAACCAAAGACCTACCACAAGGAGTGTATAATATATCCACTGGGACTGCTGAAATATCTGCACATTTCAAATGGATGAGCAAGTAAAGTTGGGTGTAGAAGGACCAGGGGACTCTGCAAGATGGGTAGTATGTAAAATGCACAGTGACCTACCAAAATAATGACTGCAAAGGCTATTCAGGGGCAAATGCAGACTGGCAGATGGGAGTACCATAAAGAGAGTGGTCAACTGCAGTAATGATTTAGTTTAAAGAAAAAAAAATCCTTTAACAGCTATGGGAATTATGCAGCAATAATGGGCCCCATGACTCTGTAAAATACACAACTACAGCAGTAGCATAAAATGGCAGTGAAATGCATGACTTTACTTGCAACAGCAATTTCACCAAACATGCATGCATAACATAAACATCAAGGGAAAGTAGCCGAAGTGTCAGTGCCATGACAGAGGTGGAGCTAGAATAATAAATGCAAGCTTTCAGAGGGTGGACCTAGAATACCAAAGACAAACTTCCAGGGGATGGAGCTAGAATAACAAATAATAACTTTGAGACTCAGAATCCAACCTACAGGACCCCCCCCCAAAAAAAAAAACATGTTGCTTGTCATAAAACATTCAAAAAGTTACACACCAAAATGACATCAAAGGGGAACACCAGAAGCTAGCTGACAGCCCTATTAGAATAAGAGAAGAGCAAAGATTTTCTAATACAAAGCATTTGAGGAGGTTGTGGGAAGACAGTAACATAAAGAATCAGCAAAGACAGATTTGAATGATCACGAAGAGAAAAAAATTGCAAGAAATACAAAGGAGCAGGAACAGAAAGCAAAAGCAGAAGACAAAATTGTCAAAAAGGCAAGAAAAGATGGCATAACTAGTCTATGTGGATGAAAAGTCCAGCAGAGGCAGCCAAAGTGGAAAGGACCAGGGAAAGGAGGAAGGAAGCAGCATCCCACCAAGGAAAGGAGAAGAACAGAAAAATCAAGAGAAATGGGTGGTTGTAACGGAAATAATTTGGCCAATAAATTGAAAGGGAAATAAAGGAGATGTGAACAGACTCCAGACATGTACCAAGAGTGAAAGTAAGTTGAACATAGTAAAAACTTTTACTGCTTCTCTTCGAATTTCAAATAGAAAGCTAATGTCTTGTGACATTGTGTGTGTGTGTGTGTGTGTGTGTGTCTGTGTGTGTGTGTGCATGTGTGTGTGTGTGAGAGAGAGAGAGAGATCAAATGTTTAGTTTGTTCAATTGTTTCTTATTGTTGCAATTTCTTTTTAATAAAGAACTTCCAGTGATGGTGAAATGATATACAGCAGGTGCATAGGGTGGGGAATTAGGAATAGAGCAAAGAAGACAGAATCCAAAATGTACACAGTTTATTAAAACTCTAAAATCCAAAATGTACACTGCTTGAGTGCAAGCAAAGGAAAGGCAAACCACTGTAAATGATAGCAAGTGAAGAGACTACACAGGATAATGTAACACCCTAACAGAACTGATAACTACAAAACTAGCTGGAGAGCTAATACATAGCACTGTCACAGCTATGCAAGAGGAAAAGAGAGACATTAAATGGAATTAGAATAAGCACATTCTTTACAGATACATGAAAGACTCTGGAGGTTCTGTGGAACTTAAATATAATGACAATGTTTAATTTTTTTCTGTTTTTACTAACAAAGGGTATTTGCAAGAAATGCCAGAGAGAGGCACTGCACAATGAGTAACACAGTCCTTACATTTGAAATGCTCTGGATAGCTATGGCCTAATTTTTAAAAGAGAATACATGTTATGAATGTTACTAATAGACAATAAGTCATGGATAGAAATAGTGCTGCATAAGAAGGGCTTCTGTTATATGAAGTGTCTGTTATAAAACAAGTTTTGAGAATGAAATAATATTTTTACAAATTGCAAAGGAGATACACAAAACTAAATTAAAATGCAACAATATGGAGGGTTGCCCAAGAAGCTGGAAGATAACTTTTGGTGAAACACTTTCTCAAGGGCACAGCAGCTGAAATAGATACAAAGAGGAAGGGGCAAGTCACTGGGATTAAAAACAGAGGTAAATATATCAGATGTCAGGACCTGATGCTTGAGAGGTTTGAGTAACAGACATAAAAGCAACAGGCAAAGAAAGCCAACCAGATGTAGAGTCTATGAGGAAGAGACAACTGAGCACAAAAGATGAAGGGATGGAACACTGGGAAGGACACAGGAAGAAGTGATCTAATGACCAGGTAAAAAATAATTTTCAAATAAGTGAGCTGCATACAACGGGAAATTGAAGTTACCATTGAAATATACATATTCCTATTAGGAAGAGTCTGTACTTAAACATTAAATTTCACTACCTTTAAATATATGTAAGCCACCACATCTAAACAAAAGTAACCATAAAAATAACTGAAAAATAAAATAAAATGAAACAGTCTTTCTGTGGGGGTTGGGGTGGCAAACAACTCTGTACCCCACTCTCCCTGCTAATTATATATTCCATCTCCAAGATTACACAGCAGTGTGTAAAACAGACCACTCACACAAGAGCACATTAATAGCAGTGTAAGTGAATATATTGTAAGATTCACCTACATTGCTAATACAAAACTAAATGCACATGGTGCATTACTGATATCAGTGTAATTGAATGTAAGAAAATAAAATATTCACTTACAGAAATGCACATGATTAAACAAATAAATTGCTTGAAGAGATTAGCATCTATGCAATGTTAAACATACATAATGTGACCAAGTGCATTAGACTAAGGGAATGGAACCCATTAAAGTATACAGACAACAACAACATCAGTATTATACACTGGCATCACTCCAATTTTATATCAATCCTCTTCCTACACTATCAGGTTTCTGTGCTATAAGCAAATGACTATGTTTATACTCTTTCAAAGTTCCTCAATAGAATCAGAGTAAACACAGCATTCTCATTACAACTCACCATAATTAAACCCAGCTCCGTTTAAGTTTAAGAATATGACTAATTTATGGAAAACATAATATACTACATTTTCAAATTGCAGCATAACTGACACTAAAGCTTGTTCTATTTTAAAAGGTTAATAAGAACAAAAATATCCCTCTGAGAAATCAACAATGTGTACTCTGTCCTAAATAAATGATTGTATGATCACCTTCCCTATTAATAGACATTTCTGTGAATTTGTGCAGAGCTAATATAACAGAGAACTAAATTCGTTACTTGTGTATTATCGCAACCAAATGTCAGAGTGGTCGTAATTCGTAATCTTATTTCTAAACTATTGAATCCTGCAGTGGAAAGGGAGGTGTAGACTCCAATTTTGTCTTTTAAGACATAGCTTCAAAAACAGGGAGAGGAAGAATGGCAAAAATCCCTCCCCCTTAGAAGCATCCTTTACCGGCATAACTGAATGCAACATTTGCTTAAGGCATTCAGTAGCATCTTGCAAGTAACATCAGCTGTTCGGCCTTGACAGTAAAGTGCTTATTTACATCTGGCTTGTTAGCCTTGTTAGCATTTCATTTTCATGTCACTTAATGTAGGGCTCCAGTAAGGCTTGCAATCCATTAATGTTCCATGCAGTGAGGTCTTCTTTTGAAATTGTGTTTTTTTTTTTTACCAGCATTACGAGCCTCTCTAACAGGCTTCGTCTCATGGCAGAGAAACTGAATACATACAAATACATGTCCTGAGAACTTGCTAGTAAGGAAATCCGGGAGTCTAGGTATGTTGAAATTCATTATGCACAAACATATTTGTAAGATGTCATCTTTTAACGGCAGGGTTGGTAACTACAGAAATGATCACAATCATACTTGCCATCACGGAGTGTGCTTTATAATGCCCCCCACACCCAAAAAATACTACTGAATTGCAAAAATGTTATAGTAGAAAAAAATAAACTGCCTAATTACTAAGTAGAAACCAGAACATTGTACAATGTACCAAAAGTAAATGGGAAAAAGTGTTAAGGGCATATGACTATAGCAGCAGCAAGTGATTTGGAATGTGGTTGCGATAATACGTAAGTACACTAAATTGTCCTGACTGTGAGCAGAGTTGGAATCTTTTCCGATCTGATATTCTAAACTGATAAGTACACTTTCTGCAAATCACTTTGCACTGTGCTGTATTTGTATATTTGCTTTATTATTTATATATTTGCTGTATTGTTTCTGTCTTTTATTGTTGTCTGGACTTTGTTTCTCAAGGTAGCACAGACACTAGTTTCAGGTGGGGGTTGTTGAGCCAGCCCATTTTAGCTGTTAGTCATTGGCTGAGGTGATTTTTCTGTGCTGTACTTCCATTACAAACTGCATTTCTATAAATTTGTGCAAAGCTGATATAGCAGAGAAGTAAATTCTCCTGGCTGTGAACAGAGTTGGAATCTTTTCCCATCTGATATTCCAAAGTGATAAGTACACTTTTTGCAACTCAGTTTGCACTGTGCTGTATTTATATATTTATATATGTTTCTGTATGTTTCTGTCTGCACTGTTTTATTCCCCACCCTCCCTGCCAAGTGTTCTTGTAGTCTTAAAGTTGGTGGCTCTGGATTTGCTCGCCCCTGCTGTAAATCTGATCTTGGTCACTGCTCCCAGTCAAATCTCATTTGATCACTCAACATAGTGCAGTGAGATTATTTGGGAAGGACTACCCAATTGCTTCTTTGACTTTGAACACTTCTGTTTCTTCCCTCACTACTTTAAAAACATGTCCTCTTTATTCATCTGCTTTTACTGTAATTGTGTTCTTCATACTTTATAACCTTATTTTTGCTGTGTGCTCTTAAGTGTATTCTGCTGCATTTGATACTGCTTGTTAGTAGCCTAATTAAGTTTATCTGTTATTCTAAGCATTTTAAGTCTTAGCACTTGTGCTTCAGGTGAGTTACTTTATATTTAAGAAAGTTCTTGTGGCCTGCACTCTTGTGGACAAACCCTTAACAAAACCTTCTCTCCATAAAGTCCTCCATACCATTGCTAGAATCTCCTTGTGTTCTGAGTGTGCTTCTCAAACAATCTTTGTTTTCTGATACTCTAAGTGCCTCCATGTTGATTTTTTCCTAATTTACTGCTCAGAGTTCTGCACTGTCTTAATTTTTGCTTGATTTAATTACATTTATTTAAGCTGTATTTAGGTTCATAGGTTCATAGGTAGATACTAGGCTATCTGCCCTAGGGCATTTATAAGACTAGCCAGAGTGTATTTGGCTTTCGCCTCCCTATTAGATTAGCCTACTGTGCCTCTGTATAGTAGGTCACAGAAGGTAGCCTTTAAGTTTAGTTTACTGTGCCTCTGTCAAGCATGGACACAGAAGAGATCCCAGGGGTGAATTTGCGATTTCCCATCCATGCATCCAGATTTCGCTTGAAGAGGGTCAGCGAGGGACTATGTCTAACATGAATTGGGATTCTATTCCAGAGTGAGGGGAGCCTCTGGGAAATGAATCTGTCCCTCCAGCATGTCATATTTATTTTTGTGCTGAGGTTTAAGTCCCTGCCAAAACTGGATTTATTTTAACATTGCTAGCTTGCACTGCATTTGAATTGTTTTTACTGCTGTTTTATCTGCTTTTCTGTAAAAAAAAAAGTTTTAAGCTTGTTTCCCGCCTTTCCTGTAACTAGTCTAGTCCAGATACAAATTTGTTGTATCCAGGACTGTTTGTAAGCTTTTTAGCCCACCCAAGCCTTTCTGTGTTGGAAGGAAGCCTTCTAGCTTATCAGTGGGAGTGGTAAGCACTAGATAGCCTATCTACCACAAGAGGAGTGGTTTCTAGCCCAGAAACTGTAGTTTATTGGCTGTTTGGGCAGTTTTTCCATCTCTTTCAACTTTCTGATTTAAAAGCCCGTGTTTGTGCTTGTTTCCCACCTTTCCTGTAACTAGTCCAGTCCAGATACAGATTTGCTGTATCCAGGACTGTTTACCCAACGAAGAGAAGCCTTTTAGCTTATCAGTGGGAGTGGTAAGCAGTAGGTAGCCTATCTACCACAAGAGGAGTGGTTTCTGGCCCAGAAATTGTAGTTTATTGGCCATTTGAACAGTTTTTCCATCCCCTTTGACTTTCTGGTTTAAAAGTCTGAGTTTGCACAGATGTGCACTTGTTTAAGCTCTGTGGATCCAGTTTTGGCATCCTGCACACTGCAAGAGCATCAGGAAAGGAAAAAAGATACACTAAGTGCCTCCATTTTGATTTTTTTCATAATTTACTGCTGTCTACACTTGTTTTAGTCATTTTTTTATTTAATTGCATTTATTTAAACTGTATTTGCTTTAATATTGCTACATACTCAAGTGTACTAGCTTGCACTGCATTTGAATTATTTTGCTGATGTTTTAGCTGCTTTTTTGTAAAAAAAGTTCTAAACTTAAATCCTGCCTTTCCTGTAACTAGTTTAGTTCAGATACAGCTTTGCTGTATCCAGGACTATTTGTAAGCTTCAGAGCCTCCCCAAGCTTTTCTGTGTTGGAGGGAGGCCTTCTAGCTTATCAGTGGGAGTGGTAAGTACTAGGTAGCCTATCTACCACAAGAAGAGTGGTTTCTGGCCCAGAAATTGTAGTTTATTGGCTGTTTGGGCAGTTTTTCCATCCCTTTCAACTTTCTTGTTTAAAAGCCCACATTTGCACGGGTTTGTGCTTGCTTAAGCTCTGTGGATCCAGTGTTGACATCCTGAAGACTGCAAGAGCATCAGGAAGGAGAAAGAGATACTCCAAATGTCTCTATTTTGATTTTTTTTCTAATTTACTGCTTTCTGTGCTAGTTTTTAGTCTTTTTTTTTTATTTAATTGCATTTATTTAAACTGCATTTGCTTTAATATTGCTACACTCAAATGTGCTAGCTTGCACTGCATTTGAATTGTTTTACTGCTGTTTTAGCTGAGTTTCTGTAAAACAAAACAGAAGCATTTTAAGCTTGTTTCCCAACTTTCCTGTAACTAATCTAGCCCAGATACCAATCTGCTGTATCCATGACTGTTTGCAAGCTTCTGAGCCACCCCAAGCCTTTCTGTGTTGGAAATAAGTCTTCTAGCTTATCAGTGGGAGTGGTAAGGGCTAGGTAGGCTATCTACCACAAGAGGAGTGGTTTCTGGCCCAGAAATTGTAGTTTATTTAGAAAAGTTTTTCCATCCCTTTCAACTTTCTGGTTTAAAAGCCCGTCTTTGCATGGGTTTGCACTTGTTTAAGCTCCACGCAGTGGTTCCAAGCTGAGGTAAACTATTACTGGTGCCAGAAAGTCTGCTCTTCAGTTTTTCCCTAATATCTTGATAGTTCTCTCTCTCTCTCTCTCTCTCTCTCTCTCTCTCTCTTGCATTTCAAATAGCTTAATCACTTTACAATTCAACAGGGTTTTGTAGCAATTATTGTAGCACACTTAAGTACCATCGGCACTAGTTGTTCTTCACAGAAATAGCTCTAGTACTTAGTAGTTATGACCACCCTTCTTGGCATGATTAAAGGGCAGTTCCCTGTGCTTTCTCCTATTAACCTGGTGCACATGGGCATGCTAAGGCAGTATGTGCACAGACAACCCTCTCCTTTTACCTCCCAACACTCAGACTTGTGAAAGATGCACTTATATCACCAAATTGGAAGCTATGCACTCTCCAGCCAAGACTGGACTAGCTGGTTAAGAGGAGAAGGTCAACACCTGCACCACACCACATCGAGCACATAGCCCTCTAGAACACCCACCATCACAGCTCTCACATAAAAACACAAACCACACACCCACTTTCACAGAGACTCTCAAAAGAAATTTACCCAAACAGCAGAGACCTCCAAGACAAAAATGCACTCGACCAACACAACACAGCACAAACCACAGGACACATAGCTCACCTCCACACTGTGCCCTTCAACCTAAGCCTCTAAGGCTAAAGAACATGTCCAATACACTAATCATAGGTGACGCAATAGTGAGGCACACAGATGTTCTACTCACAAGGTTAAATAAGGACAAGGTAACAGTCAACTGTCTATCAGGTGCCAGAATCCGACACATGACACATGCACCCAGGTCACTCCACAACAACTACAAGTATGACTCTGACATTGTCCATGTGGGTATGAATGACCTGAGATACATCTCCCTGGACTACATGAAAATAGACAGGTGGAGCTGTCGGATTATGTGACCCTGGCAGGTTTGACTCTAGCCCTTAGCAGTGTCCTACCATCACACAGAATGATACCACATTACAAACAAAAAATGATTGACTTCAACAATTTGGCTAAATTTCTGGTGACATTCTAAGGGGATATAGTATCTGTCTGCTTGGAATGACATGATTGACAGACCTTGATGCTTTGCCAGAGATGATCTGCATCTGTCAGCCCTGGGTATCCGGGTACTGGCTAAGGCTATTGCCATCTCTATAGTGCCTTTTTTTAGGCAGTGTTCCAAAGACCAAATTACCACCGTAACAGCTATAAATATATGCTGCTCAACACTAGAAGTCTAAATCTCAAGATGCACTCTCTCAAAGCACTCATCAAAATGGACAACACTGACATTTGTGCTGTATTGGAGACCTGTTTTAAAGCAGCAGAAAGCACCCCTGCGCTACCAGGCTATAACTCATTCCATGTCTTTCAGCCCCAAAACATGGACCGAAGCTCAAAAGCTGTGCTGTCTCCATATTCATAAAGGATATGCACATCTCCAGACTAGTAGCCCAGCATAACGCATCTGAGATACTTCAGGTAAAACTAACATTGAGTCCAGGTCATAGCCTGCTGTAGGTCTCCAACCATGTCCCTAGAATCTTACTCCACATTTGTAAGCACCCTGGAATCTATCAAGGTCCAACCAAACATTCACATAATAAGATACTTCAACTACCCCTCTATCAATTGGGAAAACTACTCAAACACCAATACACTGGCCCAATGCTTCCTAGAATTCTTCAATTCCAATGCCCTGGACCAGCTCATTCTGGCCCCCACTAAAGGAAGCAATATGCTTGACCTGGTTATTACTAACATGGGCAACCGTTGCTCTACACCAGTAGTGAATCCCTCCCTGGTCAGATCCGACCATAAACTAATAACCATGGAAATCCACATCTCACCCAAACCTCCTGCAAAGGTAACCACCTTGAAAAACTTCTCCAAAGCTGACTTTGGGCTCCTAGAAACAGAGGTGGCTAACTTCACAGCACCCATGCCAATGGAAAATAGCTGCATGACTGCTGAATCATACACCAATGCACTGTACGAACATGTACATAAATGCATAAAACAAGCCATACCCAACAGAAGCAAGATGCCCTCATCCAAAAAAAGAAAGCAAATCTGGTGGTCCTCTGCCATTAATAAACTCTACAACAGAAGGAAGAAACTGTTGCAGAAAAAGGTGAAGTCCCAAAACTGGAAAATCTCCCTTATTAGCCTCAACAAAAAGTTGAGATCCCTCATCAAATCCTCCAAAGCCAGCTATGAAGGCAGATTTGTGGCAGACACTAAAAACAAATCACAAAGTCTTGTATAGTTATATCCAAAACCTCCATGGCAATACCCAGAATTGCTCTGAGTTACTGCACAATGGTACCTCCTATACTGAGCCAACATATATTGCCAGTGTGCAATGGATGAGAAAGAAAAAATTTGGAGTGAGTTGGATGAAGTGGTGATGACTGTACCCAGTGGTGAGAGAGTGGTAATTGGAGCAGATTTCAATGGACATGTTGGTAAAGGGAACAGAGGGGAAGAGGAAGTGATGGGTAGGTATGGTGTTAAGCAAAGGAATGCAGAAGGTCAGATGGTAGTGGATTTTGTGAAAAGGATGGACATGGCTGTGGTGAATATTTATTTTAACAAGAGGGAGGTGCATAGGGTGACATACAAGAGTGGAGGAAGATGCACACAGGTGGATTATATCTTATGTAGGAGGGCCAGTTTGAGGGAGATTGGAGACTGTAAAGTGTTCACTGGGGAAAGTGTAGTTAGGCAGCAAAGGATGGTGGTTTGTAGGATGACGCTGGTGATCAAGAAGAGGAGGAGTGTGACAGCAGCACCAAGGATCAAATGGTGGAAATTGAAAAAGGGTAATTGTGAGGTGGAGTTCAGGGAAGACTTAAGACAGTGACTGGATGGCCGTGAAGAGTTACCAAATAGCTGGGTAACTACAGCAGAGCTAGTAAGGGAAACATCTAGAAAGGTGCTTGGTATGACATCTGGACAGAGGAAGGATGACAAGGAGACATGATGGTGGAACGAGGAAGTACAGGAGAGTATACAGAGAAAGAGGTTGGCAAAGAAAAAGTGGGATTGTCAGAGAGATGAAGAAAGTAGACAGGAGTATAAGGAGATGAGGTGCATGGAACAGAGGGAGGTGGCGAAGGCTAAGGATAAGGCATATGAAGAGTTGTATGAAAGGTTGGACACTAAGGAGGGAGAAAAGGACCTGTACCGATTGGCTAGACAGAGGGACCAAGCTAGTAAAGATGTGCAGCAGGTAAAGGTGTTAAAGGATAATGAGGGGAAACATACTGACAAGCGAGGAGAGTGTGTTGAGCAGCTGGAAAGAGTACTTTGAGGGGGTGATGAATGAAGAGAATGAGAGGGAGAGAAGGTTGGATGATATGGGGATAGTGAATCATGAAGTTCAAGGAGGAAGTAAGGATAGCTATGAAGAGGATGAAGAATGGAAATGCTGTTGGTCCAGATGACATACCTGTGAAAGCTTGGAGGTGTTTAGGTGAAATGGCAGTGGAGTTTTTAACCAGATTGTTTAATGAAATATTGGAAAGTGAGAAGATGCCTGAGAAATGGAGAAAAAGTGTTTTGGTACCAATTTGTAAGAATAAGGGTGATGTGTAGAGCTGTAGTAACTACAGCACGATTAAATTTATCAGTCACAGCATGAAGTTATGGGAAAGAGTAGTGGAAGCTAGGTTAATAAGGGACGTGATAATTAGTGATCAGCAGTATGGTTTCATGCCGGGAAAGAGCACTACAGATGCAATGTTTGCTCTGAGACTGTTGATGTAGAAGTACGGAGAAGGTCAGAAGGAGTTGCATTGTGTTTTTGTAGACTTAGAGAAAGCATATGACAGGGTGCCTAGAGAGGAGTTGAGGAATTATATGAGGAAGTTGGGAGTGTCAGAGAAGTATGTAGGAGTGGTACAGGATATGTACGAGGGTAGTGTGACAGTGGTGAGGACTGTGGTGGGAATGACGGATGCGTTTAAACTGGAGGTGGGATTACATCAAGGATCAGCTCTGAGCCCTTTCTTATTTGCAATGGTGATGGACAGGTTGACAGACGAGATCAGACAGGAGTCCCCATGGACTATGATGTTTGCAGATGACATTGTGATCTGTAGAGAGTAGGGAACAGGTGGAGGAGACCCTGGAGAGATGGAGATATGCTCTAGATAGAAGAGGAATGAAGGTCAGCAGGACTGAGACAGAATATATGTGTGTGAATGAGAGGGAGGATAGAGGAATGGTGAGGATGCAAGGAGTAGAGTTGGTGAAGGTGGATGAGTTTAAATAATTGGGATCAATAGTTCAGTGTAATGGTGAGTGTGGAAGAGAGGTGAAGAAGAGAGTACAGGCAGGATGGAGTGCATGGAGAAGAGTGTTAGGAGTGATTTGTGACAGACGAGTACCAGTAAGAGTGAAAGGGAAGGTCTACAAGAGGGTAGTGAGACCAGCTATGTTATATGGGTTGGAGACAGTGGCATTGACAAAAAGGCAAGAGTTAGAGCTGGATGTGGCAGAGTTAAAGATGTTAAGATTTGCACTAGGTGTGGTGAGGGTGGACAGGATTAGGAATAAGTGTATTAGAGGGTCAGCCCAGGTTGGAAGGTTTGGAGACAAAGCCAGAGAGGCACGATTACGTTGGTTTGGACATGTGCTGAGGAGGGATGCTGAGTATATTGGGAAAAAGATGCTAAGAATGAAGCTACCAGATAACAGGAAAAGAGGAAGCCCTAAGATAAGGTTTATGGATGTGGTGAGAGAGGACATGCAGGTGGTTGGTGTGACAGAGCAAGATGCAGAAGACAGGAAGAAATGGAAACAGATGATCTGCTGTGGTGACCCCTAACAGGAACAGCTGAAAGAAGATGATGACTGGCCGACAGTTTCAGTACCAACTTTACCTCTCTCTCCCCCCAAAAAGACCAAGAACAATACTGAAAGATTGCCAGGCACTCAGCATTACTGCAGCACAGGTTAAAGCGGCATTATCTAAGGCCAAGAATACAGCTTCCATGGGACCTGATAATATCCCTGGCTATGTTATACATGAACTACAAAGTGAACTGGCACCACATCTGTGTGCCCTGTTCAGTCAAAGCCTCACCTCAGGCTTTGTCCCTACTGAATGATGCACTGCTACAATCATCCCTCTCCATAAAGGGGGAGTGACTACAGACAGTGGGAATTATTTCCCCATTAGCCTGATGAGTCTGATATGTAAAACTATGGAGCGCATCATCATGGACCTTATTCACAAAGATACAGGAAATCTCCAAACTCTACACCCCATACAATTTGACTTTGTGAAAGGGAGATCATGCCTGCTCAACCTGGTTGACTTCTTTGAGTCAGTCACCAGGGCTGTGGATGAAGGTAAGGCAGTGCATACAGCTTACCTCAATCTGGCCAAGGCCTTTGATACCATTCCTCACTCGGGAATTATTGATAAACTCACCAAAGTAGGCATCAACCCCTATACCACTAGGTGGGTTGCAAATTGGCTCTTAGATAGAACACAGATAGAACACAGATTAGATAGAACACACACTATGAAAGTAGCAGGCTCCAAGTCAGACTGCTGACCAGTCACAAGTGGAGACCCACAGGGATCGGTCCTGAGTCCTCTCCTGTTCAGAATCTACTTCTCAGAAGTCCAGGCCAACAAAAAGAGATTCTGGTTGACAAAGTTTGCAGATGACTGCAAGCTGGGAGCCATTATTAACTTCCCAAGTGATGCAGATATCCTACAGAAAGGCCTCACTGAGACCAGTGACTGGTGTTGAAACCATGGCCTTAAGCTTAACGCCAAAAATGTGTCGTCATTCCCTTTGGTAAAAACTTAGTTCCCACTAATTTCCACATGGATGGGAGCCCAATGAACACTGAAGGCATTATAAGAGATCTGGGAATGCAGGTTGACAGCAACCTCTCCTTTGACCACCACATTGCCACTGTGGTCAGAGAGTCCTTCTATATGGCACATCTTACTACCAAGGGTTTTGCATCCAGGAAGAAAGAGGTTACCATCTCTCTCTCTCTCTAGTCTTCCCTCATTAGACCAATCATTGAGTATAATGCCCCATTTGGCATGTACCACATCAGACACATGCAACAGCTGGGGAGGCCCACAGAAGTACCTCAAAAAGAGTATCCTAGGCATTAAACACAAATTTAAGCTTGTTTCCTGCCTTTCCTGTTAAGTGGTATAGACTATTTGTAGGCTTCTGAGCCCCCAAGCCCTTCTGTGTTGGAGGGAAGCCTTCTAGCTTAGTTTTTTTTCTAATAACTAGCCAGTTTTCTAGTTTCAGCACTCAAATCTGTTTCTTTGATCTCAGCACTTGTTCAGAACTCATTGTAAGCACTACATAAGCTGCAAATTAATACAGCACTCAACTTTCCTCACCTGTCTAGTGGAAAGCAGTTTTTAGTACTTAATAAATAAGCACTTATCCAGGCATGGCTAAGGGTCAGCTCCCAGTGATTTCTCCTGTCTACCTGATGAATCTGGGCATCTTGGGACAATGGAGCAATTGCCTCATGTACACAGACAACCCTCTCCTCCTACTACCCAACACTACAACGTGTGAGAGATGCACTTATATAGCCAAACTGGAAGCAAAGCTCTCTTCACCCAAGACTGGACTAGACAGTCAAGTGGAGAAGGTGAACACTTGCACCGCACCACACTCATCACATAGTCCCTCAAAACCTACACCACCAAAACACACACATAGAAACACAAAACACACACCTACATTCGCTGAGGCTCTCAATAAAAACCTGCCCAAGCATCAGGGACATCCAACGCATAAATGCAAGCAAACTCTACCCCCCAACACAACCCAAATGACACATATCCCACAAACTCAGTGTGCCACTCAACCACAGCCCATAAGGCATAACAACGTACCCAACACTCTAGTCATAGGTGACTCTATAGTCAGGCACACTGATGTTCCACTCACTAGACTAAACAAGGAGAAAGTTACTGTCAGCTGCCTGTCAGGTGCCAGGATCCGCCACATAATGCATGCACTCAGGTCACTCCACAATAAGTACAAATATGACACTGTCATTGTCCATGTTGGTGTGAATGACCTGAGATGTACCTCCCTGGACTACATGAAAAGAGACATGGAGGAGCTCTCCGATCTTGTATCCCAGGCAGGTATGACCCTAACCCTGAGTAGCATCCTGCCATCACCCAGAATGATATCACAGTACAAGGACAAAATGATTGACTTCAACAATTGGCTAAGCTTCTGGTGTCATTCTAAGGGGATCCAGTATTTGTCTGCCTGGGACGACATGATTGACAGTCCATGATGCTTTGCCAGAGATGGCCTGCACCTGTCGCCCTTAGGATTCTGGATACTGGCTAAGACTCTTGCAACCCCTATAGTGCCTTTTTTAGGCAAGGTTCAAATGACAAATTCACCACCATAACAGGTACAAGCAAGCAAAATCTGAGGGTAATGCTACTCAATGCTAGAAGTCTAAACCTCAAAATGCACTCACTCGAGGCACTCCTTAAAATGGAGAACATTGACATCTGTGCAGTGACAGAGACCTGGTTCAAAGCTCCAGAGAGCACCCCTGCATTACCACGCTTCAATTCATACCACACCTTTCGGCCACCTAACCCAGAAAGAAGCACTAAAGGCGGAGACGTGTCCGTATTCATTAAGGATATCCACACCTCCAGGCTAGTTGCACAGCATAATGCATCCGAGATTATCCAAGTGCAACTAACTCAGGGCAAGACCGCAATCCAAATTGTAGCTTGCTACAGACCCCCCACCATGCCCCAGGATTCACACTCCTCATTTCTTGATACACTGGAAAGTATTAGGGTACAACCCAAAACCCTAATAATGGGCGATTTCAACTACTCCACCATTAACTGGGAAAACTACTCATGTACCTACTCTTTTGCTCAACGTTTTCTAGAATTCATAAATTCCAATGCCTTGGATCAACTTATTCACACCCCCACCAGGGGCAGCAATATCCTAGACCTGGACATTACCAACATCAGAAACCGGTGTTCCACACCAGAGGTCAATTCCTCGTTGGTCAGATCCGACCACAAGCTAATCAGCCTAGACATCCACATCCCACCCCCAGCCCCAATTAGGGAAACCAGCGTAAAAAACTTCTCGAAAGCCAACTTCACACTTCTTAAGACAGAAGTGGCAAACTTCATGACACCCATGCAGACGGACAATAGAGGTATGACTGCTGAATCCTACACAAATGCACTTTATAAGCACTTACATGAGTGTATAGATCATGCTATCCCTAATAGAACCAAGATGTTATCCTCCAAAAAAAGGAAGCCAATCTGGTGGGCCTCTGCCATAAACAAACTCTACAACAGAAGAAAGAAACTGTTGCAAAAAAGAGTAAAATCCCATGACTGGAGGAACTCCCTGGTCAACCTCAGTAAGAAGCTGAAATCCCTCATAAAATCCTCCAAAGCTAGTTACGAAAACAAAATAGACACTGACTCTAAAGACAACCACAAAGCATTCTATAGCTATGTCAAGAATCTAAATGGGAACACTCAGATCTGCTCTGAAGTACAGCATAATGGCACTAAATATACAGAACCAACTGATATTGCCAACATCCTAGCAGATAGGTTCAGTGCTAACATTACCCCCCTCTCACCCCCTAGAGGGACATCTCTATACCTGAAGAATGCAAAGTTCCTATAATCACGGCTGCACAGGTAAAAAACACTCTCCAAAGCCAAGAACACAGCATCCATGGGACCTGACAATATCCCAGGCTGCGTTCTACACGAACTACAGAATGAACTGGCACCCTACCTAAGTACCATGTTCAATCATAGCCTCACCTCAGGCTTTGTACCCACTGAATGGCGCACCGTGACAGTTATCCCACTCCACAATGGCGGAGCCACGACGGACTCCGGGAACTACCGCCCCATTAGCCTGACGAGCCTGGTCTGCAAGGCCATGGAACGTATCATCATGGAACTCATAAACAAAGACATTGTTAATCTCCAAACTCTGGACCCTACACAGTTTGGATTTGTAAAAGGCAGATCATGTCTCCTAAACCTGATTGACTTCTTTGAAGCAGTCACCAAAGCCATAGATCAGGGTAAAATGGTACACACAGCTTATCTAGATCTCGCCAATGCTTTTGACACCATCCCCCACTCTGGAATTATAGATAAGCTCACTAAACTAGGTATAAATCCCTATGTCACAAGATGGGTTACCAACTGGCTCATGGACAGAACCCACACTGTGAAAGTAGCGGATTCCAAATCCGACATCAGACCAATGACAAGTGGAGTACCACAGGGTTCAGTCCTGGGTCCTCTCCTGTTTGGTATCTACTTCTCTGAAGTGCAGGCCAACACAGAAGGTCTTTGGCTAACAAAGTTTGCAGATAACTGCACACTAGGAGCCGTAATCGAAACTTCTAACGATGTGGACAAACTACAAAAGAGCCTCAATGAGAGAGATACCTGGTGTCAAAGCCATGGCCTGAAGCTCAATGCCAAAAAGTGCATTGTCATCCCCTTTGGTAAAAACTCTGTACCCATGAACTACCACATAGCTGGTAGACTACTTAATGCCAAAAATGTGATAAGAGACCTTGGGACACAGGTGGACAGTAGTCTCTCCTTTGATAATCACATCGCCACAGTGGTCAGGAAATCCTTCTATGTGGCTCATCTCATCACAAAAGGATTCTCATCCAGAAATAAAGAGGTCATTGTTCCCCTCTACTCATCACTCATTAGACCCATTATAGAGTACAACGCCCCTTTTGGTATGTACCTCACAAGACATCTACAACAACTGGAAAGACCACAGAAATACCTCACAAAGAGGATTACTGGCCTCAAACATATGCCCTATGCAGACCGTCTCAAAAAACGACAGCTTTACTCCATCGCATATTGCCTACTCAGGGGCGAGCTCTGCCTAACATACAAAGCTATGTCAAACCCAGAGCTGTTGGACATGCTTCACTTAAAGAAATCCCAATCCCTCCGAGCTACACGCTCTAGGGACCTTAACCTTGTCACCACAATAAACAGAACATGCTGGAGGGATAGATTCCTGTCCCAGAGACTTCCCATACTCTGGAACAGACTACCTATCTATGTCAAACAGAGCTCCTCATTAGCACTCTTCAGGAAAAATCTTGATGATTGGATGGGAAATGGGAAATTCACCCCGGGGATCACTTCTGTGGCTCTGCTCGACAGGGGCACAGGAAAATAATTTTCTTGGGTGGCGAAAGCCAGGGTGCATTTTTTGGCTAGGCTTGTATGGGCCCTAGGGCCAATAGCCTAGTACCAACCTATGAACCTATGTTCTACAAGGACAGACTCAAAAGACTCCAGCTATTCTCTGTCTCATATCATCTACTAAAAGGTGTTGTCTGCTTGACTTACAAGGCCATGTCTGACCCAGCTCTGTTAGAAATGCTACATCTAAAGAAATCCCAATCCCTCTGCGCCACACACTCAAAATACCTCAACCTCATTACCACAATCAACAGAACATGCTGGAGGGACAGGTTCATAACCCAGAGACTGCCATGCACTGGAATAGACTTCCGATACATGTCAATCAGAGCACCTCACTGACCCTGTTCAAGAGAAATGAGTGGATGGGAAATAGAAAGTTCACCCCGGGGATCACTTCAGTGGCTCTACTTGATAGAGGCACTGGAAACTAATGTCGGGTAGCACGATGCCAGGGCACTTCTATGGGCTAGGTTTGTAAAGCCTTCAGGGTCATTAGCATAGTACACACCTATGAACCTATGAATAGTGGATTATGTATTAAAACATATATATATATATATATATATATATATATATATATATATATATATATATAGATATATTCCATACAAAATAACATAGCAGTTAAATAAACATTCTTATTTATTATACCATTGTAGCCAATCCCTTTCAATAAATATATGAATTTAGGAAGCTGGGGGGGGTCACTCATGTATGATCCTTAATTTATCAATTGCTGAAACTAACATGAATAAGAATTTTTAAAAATGAAACTATTGATGTATCTATACATATATATATATATATATATATATATATATATATATATATATAGATAGATAGATATAGATATAGATATAGATATATAGATGTATAGAGATATGACAAGAGAGAGAGGATCATAGAATCATAGGAGGTTGCACCAATTTTCCCAGTTATCATTGCTCAAGGACTAGAACAGCTTTGGTATTTGCCTGCACATTAGGGCATCTACACACTGCCCCTGTCCATAAGGGACATAGGTGACAAGCCAGGCGTGAATTTGCAATTTCCAGTCCATTGGTCTGAACTGCATCTGAATAGACTTTGGGAACAGCTCTGCTACACATGCATGAGAAGTCTGTTCCAGAGAAGAGGCAGTCTCTGAGACAAAAACATTAATTGCTTTATAGGTCCGTCATGTATAATAGGAAAACAACCACTAGGGCCATTATAAACCTAGCTATGCAACCCAAATATGATCCACAAACTTGACTTTATATAGGCAGTGATTTACTAACTGCCTCTGTCCATTACAGACATAGGCGACAGACCAAGGGTGAATTTTTGATTATACATACTTTGGTCCAAGTTGCACTTAAATAAGGATTGGATGGAACTCTGCTACACATGGATGGGGATACTGTTCCACAAAATGGGAATTTTCTAAGAAACATATTTGTTTCTCCAACATGTCCTATTTATGTCACAAGTAAAATTTAAGTCTTTTAATTAAATGTAGGCAAGCCAGAGCTGTCTCAAGATTGGCTCAAGCCTGAGTATAACCTTTGCTGTTGCTCGTGATCCAGCAGGTTATGGAGAGGACAAGGAGACAAGCCACAATCATAAGTTTTTTTTTTCTTGAGTAACTGCTGACTGCTGACTGTTGATTCAGACAAGACAAGAATGGCACCGGATCCATAGGATGAGGGGGGCGAGTACCCCCCTCATTTTAAATAAAGTCATGAACTATGCCCTTTGGTCTTTGGTCAATTTTTTTTAAATAAAGAAAGCTGTGCCAAAGAAAAGCAAAAAGAGACATCAAGAAAATATTGAGTTTGTGTGTGTGTGTGTGTGTGTGTGTGTGTGTGTGTGTGTGTGTGTGTGTGTGTGTGTGTGTGTGTGTGTCATACCTCTCAACTGTCCAGAGTTTCACAGAATGTCTATATTTTTGCCTTATATTTTGGTGTGTTCCTCATAAAATTTTCTGGATTTTTGTTGACAATCAGTGAGGACTGAATTCACTAAATAATGAGAGACATTTGAGTTTCAGACTTCATAGCTTTTGGAAAATGCAGTGTAACAGAAAACCTTTTATTATAGCAACCTTCCAAGTCTATGAGAGCAATATTTAAAATGTGCCCCTATTTTTGGGGTTTTGCCCTGCTCCCCCCATTTTGTTTGGCTTTGTCCAGATTTTTTGTGCTAAGAAGTTGAGAGCCATTTATATAAATGTATGACTGCCTATGTCATAGTTGATAATTTAATAAATATGTTTCTTGTTAAAAAAAAAGAATAGAGACATTTTATACATCCTAACCCCAAACAGCTTTGAGTGCCTGGATCTTAGATTCTTAGTACCTTTTAGGCATTTGTTTACTGTGTATGTGCAGGCATTACTAATGGGGGCAAGAATCATATATTACCAAATGGGAAATGTTTTTTAGTTGGTGACAAAACCATAACCTGACCCCATTCAGAATAGTGTTTCACTTATTTACAATATTTGTGTGAGTTGCTTTTCTATTTGCCTGTCTTACTCCCCTGTCAAGGTTAATTTGTTTGTCATTTCAGCATGTCTGCCCATGGATCCCCCTTTTTCAAGGCATCCCCATGTCAGCATATTATTAAATGGATTTTGCATAAGAGATGTCCAAGAAAACCAGTGGCACCTCCTTTGGACATTAATTTAGTGTTAGAGAAGGTAGCACTTGCTCCGTTTGAACCAGCTCATTTGGCTGACCTGAGGTTGTTAAGATGAAAAAGAATTTTACTCCATGCTCTGACTTCTGCAAGAAGAATATCTGAGTTGTAAGCTCTTATGGTAGGACAACGTTATTTTATTTTCTACAGAACAGGGTTTGCTTGAGAACTAATCCTTCTGTTATACTTAAGTGACATTCAAATTTACTTAAAGCTAAACTATCCATATACCTATGTTATTACCTGAGCCCCAACATAAGGGAGAAAGTATACTACATACCTTGAATGTCCATATACAGTTCAGATACTATCTTGACATTATAAAACATTTTCAGAACTTCTGCTCACTTGTTCATTTCTTGTTAAGGTAAAGAGAAGGGACAACCTGTGTCAAAGCAGTCTATTGCCAAATGAATATCTCAGGCTATTACCTTTTGTTATTCCCACCTCAACAAAACTATTCGAGGAAAGAGCCATATTCTATCATGGGTTGATTTCATCTATGTTTTTTTTGGAAAAGGTTGGACTCTAGAAGTATTCTAGAAGCAGCAACTTGGTTCGCTGTGCATACTTTTACAAAGATCAGCAAGCCAGATTCCTTTTCCAGGTCTAGGTCACATTTTGCTAGGACCATTTTTCAGGACTTCCTGAACCCTTCTTCTTCTGCCTCACAGATGTTCTAAGCTTTGGTAATCTACCCACATAGCTTAGGCTATCAAAGCAATGATCAATATGAAGAACATAGTACATGGCAGTAGATGTACAAATGATCACTGTTGCAGTAGCCATGCCCTTCATCCACCCTACCCCCTTGTTTTTTTTGTTGTGTTTTTTTTTTTTCAGTGCATGGGTATTTTTCTTTTTCTTTTTTTTTTTTTTTTGTTATTTCTAGCAATGTTTTCTCAGGGCTCAGCCTCCCTCTCTCAGCTGGCATGAAAGCTGTGAAGGTCTTGGTGCACAACCTTATCCTTTTAGCCAGCTCAGCTCAGGCTAATGATTTGGATAAGTGGAAGGTGCCCTGAAGTTTTGCAGGATATTAAACGTATAGCTTAGGCTACTGCAGCAAGGATCATTTAAACATTTACTGTTATAGTAAATTTACTCACACAACTGTACTTTTCTACAACCCAAAAGGATTACATGTAAATTTGCATTTTATTTCAATATTATTTTCTACAGTTGAAATACTAGTTGGGCTGACAACTCCTAATGCAGTTTTAAGTAGCAAAGTCTGTGGCTGTGCCTATGTGTGTGTGTTCTTTTAATCAAACTCAGAAACCAGCATTTATTGTCCCCAACACTCTAGGACATACCAGGGAAAACAGAAGCATGGAATCTGGTTTCAGTCTATTTCTGGATATGGTGCTGACAGCTCAGTGTATAATTTTTATTCAAAATTTTGAAATTGCCAACCTGTTTTCCTTATATTCACTTTCACAATATAAAGTATACATTAAGCTGCCTAGACTATGTCCAGAAACAGACTGAAACCATAAAGTCCATGCCATATAGCAATAACAATTGTTGTTCACCACTATGTAGTTTAAGTGTTGCAATGCCCAAATAACACAAAGACATCAGAGTTTAATGTTGCTTCTGTCCTCCTTTCATTTACTCATTCAGCTTTTTAGCACACAGACAGTCTTTTTAGAATGGTATTCTCAAAGGCAATGCATTCAGGTGAAAGTACATGTCCCATTTACACTTGGAATGGGGCGATGAGAGACAGGAGTTTATTTTATAATTTTACTGTGAAATTTATGTGGAATTATTCTTAATGCAACAAGAGTTGTCCATATATGCAACTATTCAACACATATCATATGTGTACATCTTTTGTCACAATTAACAGTAGAAGAAAAAAGTAAAAAATGCCCTTTTCAGGTCACTACATGCCCTTCTGGACCTCCACTCCCCAGCCTTCAGCATCTTCTGGCACCTTTGCCAGACCGGCAGGCTGTGAGTGCTTTTTTTTACTTCAGGTCTAAGGATATCTAAGGATTGAGGTTGGCTAGAATACCAGACAGGTCGGTGGCATGTGCCTTAGTGCTGAACAGGAAGACAGTTTAATCATATTTTGTGGGACAGAACTACCACAAGGCACGGACGTTGGGCAATTCTTTTATAAAAACATGTCCAGCTCATTTTTAGGATGGGGGTGTTGTTTTCTTTACTCTAGAGTGCTTGCATGTTTTCACAGAGGGGAAAGAGCCTGTTTCATTGAGAGAAAGAGACATCAGGAGAGCTTGCAAAGCACTACCAATGCTAAGGACAGCATGGGCAGAAATCTTTTGTGTTTCTTTGTTTTTTTGCAGTAAACCCCAGTGTCTCAATTGTCCCTTCTTTTAGCTCAATGCTATGAATCTCTGAGAGGTACTGAGTGTATGTTTGGGGGTGAGTATACATGTGTTGAAGAGCATTGTTAAAACTACTATATTATTGTAGTAGTTTCTGTTTTCTTTCACTGTCCTCACCATCAAGCATCAGCCATGAGCAGAGAACTGATATGCCTTTTTGGGGAAGGAGCATGGAGGCATCTTGTACATGAAAAGCACAAGGCCATCAGATAATTACTGCTGGCAAATAAAAGTGTTATGACTTGTGGGGGGAGTATATTAATTTACCAGTCACAAGCTGAAATAGCAAACTGTTACTGTAGTTCTTACATTTTTCATTCTTTTCTCAGTGAGAATTACTGTATGGAAAGGTGATATGTCTGCAGGCATACAACACATGAGAGCATTGGGAATTAATGGTTATATGGTTTGCTGGAGGGCACATCTAAGATGAAGGTTTGCCATTAGTATTATATTTTGTTGCAATTTCACAGTCAGAGGTGGTATACCTTCTCAGAAGGGACACAGTCCACTGGGACAGTGTGTGTATTTTGTACCCAAATAGGGTATTAAGAATACTGATTTTTTTATTCCTGTGGGTTGCCTTAAGGGAACTTAAATATAGTTTCTAGCATAAAGCTAACAAAAGCCTACATTTCAGAAGGCTTTTGTTGCTCCATTTAGGTAGTATATCTACTTTTTACCTTGGGGCTGTTTGACCATTTCTTCCAAAGTGTGGTTGAACCATTGTGCATAAATCATCATTAGACCAGAAGGGGAAAAATGAGTTTTTTTCACAAGCCAGGGCAACATTCCTTTTCCTGCATACAACAGGTGTACTTGTATGCTATTGCTTATTATAATTTTTTCCTCATGTTTCATTGTAGGCAGACCTGTAATCTGAGCACAGTGAAGGAGGTAGCTGGGTGTAAACTGCTATGAAGTGTGATCAACATACCATCAGCATTCATTCCAGTGACTGTTGTCAATGTCAATGTCTGTTTGGTTGTAACTGTAGTGGGGTGTTTGTTGTCGTTACTTAACTAATCATCTCTGGATTTCCAGATGTAATTATTTTTAACAGACCTGCTGCTGAGATTGTCTGCTCTGGTTTGGATCTCATTGGGCTCTAAGAACCAAGGCAGACTCATGGGTCAGCTCTGGTTTGGCTCTTTTTCAAAAATCCCAGGCTTGCCCACCTTTACTTTTAGTCTAGTAATATTGGATCCCCTTAGAATGACACCAGAAGGACAGCGAGTTATTGAAATCAATAATTTTTTGCTCATATTGGAGAATCATCCTCGGTGATTGTCATATGCTTCTCATTCCTAGGCTGAAACAAACCTGAGATACATAGTCTGAAAGTGCCATAATGTCTCTCTTCATATAGTCTAGGGAGATACATCTCAGGTCCTTTACACCTACATGGACTATAATGGAATCATGCTGGTACTTGTGGCATAACAACTTGAGTGCATGTGTGATTTGGCAGATCCTGGCTCCAGATAAGCAGCCAACAGTTATCTTCTCCTTGTTCAGCTTGGTTAGACGAGTATGGGAAGTGTGTTTGCCTGCCTTAGGGACTTAGAGTTTGGGGCTCCACTGAGAATTATAGTATGTTCGGTGGTGGTGGTGTTTTTTTGAGTGTTTCTGGGTTTGTTGAGGTATAACTTTGAAAATTTTTGTTGTTTAGGAAGATTGTTTTTAAATGTCTCAGCATACATTAGTCTGTGTGTGTTGTGTACAGCATTAGGTGGGTGTTGTGTGTATTGTTTCAATAACCTGAAGTGTGCTTGTTTGCAAGAGTTTTGCCTCCAGTGTCATTGTGTAAGTACACCCATCACATACCGTGTCTGCTTCTTTAAGGATAAAGTGATTGTCAGTAAACATGAGACAACTAGTACATTGTCTCAAGATGCCAATACTCTCCAAGTTGTTCACAGAGACTTTAGGAAATTGCATATTAATACTGTCCAGTCTTTTGATTGATGTGCTACTAGGGAGTGGTTCATTGGGTTTGAAGGCTATTATGGGTGCTTTGTTGGTGCAGGCTAATAAGGGTGCTTTACTGAGGCAGATTATGTGAAATCATACTAAATTCTATTAACTTTAATGTTTACACAATGCTGCATTCTCCTAAATCTGTAGGTGGTGCCACTCGACATCTAAAGCTGGTCTAATACTGTTGGTACACAAGGTATTTGCTCTATATTGCTTCTTTACAGTGTACAGCTTTGTGGACCATTCTACAGGGAATTTGCTTTCTAGGTGTTTCTAATGTATGGGGCACTACTCTACCATGCAAAATTTATAGCAGCACAGGAAAAAAAATAGAAAATTAACTAATGAGCCCTCTGGCCAATGAAATGACCACACTATGAGTCCTTTTGCATATTTTTCAACTCAGATAGATCAGGCAAACACCTCTTGCCACAAGATGAATAAATGCTGTCTTCCTAATATAAAAACACAGTAGGATGACCCACAAGTTCAATGCTACTAAAAAACAATTAAATAGCTATCTGTAAATCCCTTGCTGAAGGTAATTTCAAGGCAGTCTTACAGCAATGCCAGTAAGAAGAGCATTTTTTTTACAAAAAAACAATTCAGTGAAATGCACACATAAAAAAAAAACTGTAGCAATCATGCAAAATAACTTGTGTGATTTAGAAATCAAACATATTTAACTTTGCCTGGATAGCGCTCATACCTCTCAACTGTCCAGACTTTTAGGAGAATGTCCATATTTTTGGCTCATATTTTTGGTCTGTTCCTTATAAAATATGTGGTTTTCTGGTAAATCACTGGGATGATCTTAGGACTGAACTCACTAAATAATGACATATATTTCATTTCAGATTTTAAATCCTTCAGAAAATGTATGTTAAAATAAGCTTTGTTACTCTAGCAACTTTCTAAGTTTATAAGAGCATTACTTAAAATACATCCTTATTTTTGGAACCTTGTCCCCCCATTTTGTCTGGCTTTGTCCAGGTTTCTTGCACTAAGAGGTTGAGAAGTATGATAACACTAGATATAAATATAACACTTCTGGAATGCCGGCTAGGAATCCAAGCTTTGCTGAACTCTAGGAAAATTATTAGGAGGCAATATGTAGTAAAGAAGGTTTATTCAAGAACAATACTCATTTTCTGGGTGGGCACTCAATATCATAGATCTATTTAAATAGTACATATGCAGCTTATAAAACAGTCAATAACTATGAAAGCGGGAAGGAGAGAATTTGGAAATTAGATTATTATAAGGAGTGGTGGATGGAGACACAACACAGCCTTATAAAACCACTATAGCAAAAGGGTGGGAGGGTTGTGAAAACATTTTCAAGGAACAGGCAGGCTAGCTAGAGAGGCATCCAGTGAAATCAAGGCAATCTTGGAGCTCTTTCAGAAACTTTACCTTAATGGTTTAGTGGGGAATGGGGCAGATGCAAAATGCAAACAAGAAAATGATAAGCAGAAATTATAAGCAATGAAGTAGAAACTAGAACAGAGAAAAATCTCTCAGTATTGAACTTCTACTACAGTTTAAGGCACTCAACTATGCAAAAAATTTTCAGTAACACTATTTGTGTAAAAATGCAGTAATAAATAAAGCGCAGATCTATAGTAGTATACAGTCTTGCCACAACTGTGAATTAAACTACAAGACTGTGGCCCAGCAGGGTTTAACATATAAATGGATAGCTTTTACAAGTAATTCTACTTGTGGAAATAGAAGTGCAGAATAATGCAGAAACGCCATCTTCCCACAACTGCTAATTAAAATACAAGATAAGATCCCTGAACAAACTAAAAATGCAAACAGATAACTTTTTTGGATAGAACATGGAAAAAAGCAGAATATTACAAAAAAAAACTATACTACACAGGTCACTATAAATACATCTTAAATATTTAAGCAGAACTGAAATAATTAAAATAATTTAATTGCCTTTCCTTTATGATAAATAGACAGTTACTCACAGTTCTACACTCTCCATGTCTTGGAAAAAAGACACTGAGTGGATATAGTTCTGTGCTGGAAATATCAGGCCAGCTAGAAAGGCATCCAATCAAATACTGGTATTTTTGAAGCTCTTTCAGAAATTTTAGCTTAATGTGTTAGTAGCAGATGGGGCAGACATAGATTGCAACTTTAAAGAGCTAAATGAGCAGAATATAAAAGCATCAAAGCATAAACTGGAGCAAAGATAATTCTTACACTATTGAACTTCTACTAAAGTTTAAGGCACCAGACTATCCAAAAATTTATCAGTGATACTCTTTATGGGAAAAATGCAATAATACGTGACCAAGGCTCAAGTCTGTAGTTAGTCCTGTTACAACTGTGAGTTAAACTACAAGACTATGGCCCAGTGGGGGTTAAAATACAAAACAATAGCTACTACAATGAATTTGATGTGTGAAAATAGAAATGCAGATTAACAAAGAAACAATCTTCCCACAACTGCTAACTAAAATGCAAGACTAAGGTCCCAGAACAAACTAAAAATACAAAGATAACCTTTTTGGCTAAAACATGGAACAGAACAGAAAAGTACAAAGGTGTATCTCCACACAGTTCACTATAAGTGCAACTTAAACATTTATGCAGAAATAAAATAAAAATATAATCTGCCCCACCATTATGTATTGTTTATGTCACATATGAGGCTTAGATCCTTAGATTGGGTAATTCTAGTGCTGATTATTTTGCGATCATGCAGCAGATCTATCGAGACTAGTGAATTAATACATTGTACAATAGGCATAGATCACCTCTCAGTAACCTGGAGGAGACTGAGTATAGAGATAGGGCTTTGAGGTCCATTAGGACATGTCATTTATATCCTGTATTCTGGCCACTCCAGCTGTTTCATATGCCTGGTTAGATGCATCCTGAATGGTGCATTGCACTTGATTATTGGTTTAATGAGGGTCCAGTATAGTAGGACTATGATCTCCTTAGATCTGGATACCATGCCCTTACTTATAAGTTGTGCTACACAGAGTAATTTTCTCACCAGTATGGACACATGGTGATCAAAGTTTGGGTTACTGTCAAATTAAGTCCCCAAGTCCCTCACCAGTGGGTCTACTCTTAGGGTACTTTATCACTGTTGTAATTTGTAGGAGTTTTCATATTCCAAGAGGGTATAATTGGACTTTTATTTTGCATTAAGTTTTAGACCATGGCTCTGGAGTCAGTTATTTGTCTGTGTCAGATGCTCCTGGAGGATATCTACATCCTTGGAGGATTCAGTGATTGCACCCATCTTGCAGTCATCAGCAAATTTTGTCAGCCAAAAGCCCTCTACATTTGCCTTGACTTCAGAGAAGTATATTGTGAATGGAAAGGTCCCAGTACTGAGCCCTGTGGGACACACTTACCCACAAACCATTTAACTATCCATTGGGTGACACAGGGATTTGTTCCTATATTTCACCTGTATAATTTCCCATTGAATGAGCATGATGTTAACATCTGTTTGGTCAGCTCCATTTGGTCAACAGAAACAGATGGTAAACATGTGCAAGAGTTTAACAGTTCCTGTGTGTGGAAATAGTCCCTTTTTCTGAGGATTGTGCAGTCTTGGAGTTACTATATATATATAATTAGCAGTAGGCATTGGTTTAGTCCACTCCAGGGTAATCCTCTGAGCATGAACACAACATGTCAATGTATTGTGTTACGATGTTAATACATTGATATATTGCACATCAACACTGTGCTTATTCAATGATAAATTATAGATCCATTTATATATATATATATATATATAGAGAGAGAGAGAGAGAGAGCATGTGATCAAATTTTCTTTTAGATGAAATCTATTTAGACAAAGAAGCAGACATTGGAGAGGTGTGTGAGATAGAAAAATATGACAAAGACCATAAACCAGTGAGTGTCACTTAATGAAAGTTTTGAATTCACAAAACAAATAGTAATTATGAGTTCTGCAACTCTAAATAAATTTAATGAAGATCTTGTATTAGAGGGCAGACCTTATAATCTCATCTATTGTGGACACAGATATACTGTGGAATGGAGAAAATGGACACACATATTTTATCATTCTGTCACTTCCATTAGTTTATTTGGGTTAGAATAAAGTAAGAAACATTAATTATAAGATATAATGCTTCACTGAATAAAGCAAAACACCTCAGGTAAGATAAGATAAGGTACAATTTTTGTTACTTTGTTTTTCTGACGACAGTGGTCCTTTCAGTTTCATTATCTCAGATTGCTTTAGAGTGCTAAGGAGACAGCACCCCTTGAACTGATTGCATACATATTTTGCTAGCAGTTATTTTATTTAAATAAAACAGGTGTTTTTTTTTTTTCTGAAACAAACAATTTATTTAGCTAAGAGCACAAGTCATACTTTGTAATAACATGAATCACATTAAAATGCAGTGTTTTCTGTTTTAAATTGCCTATCACTTTTCAGTATTATTCCTTAGAAAGTCAAGAGAGTGATTTCATTTTTATTGCTTTAGACCAAACCAGTAGGATACACCAATACAAAAAATGTATTAAAAGTATAATACCACACAAATCATGAGTGATTTTGTCTCCAAACAAGAGACTTCATCAGATACAATATCCATACCCCTTCATTTTGTGGCATTATACTTTTAATACATTTTTCATGTCGGTGTATCCTGCTGGCTTGGAGCAATTTTTGTTGATATTATTTTGTAAGGAATTGTCTGCCACTTACTTTGTTCTTTGATATAAGAAAGATGGGGATCTAAGTAAACACAGTAGTTGTGAGAGTCATATACTTGCTCGGAGTATAAATAACAGGATACAGAGTTACAGGTGTAGTTTACGCATTGATCAGTTTTATTTAACTTACCTTGCTGAAATCATGGACTGGATTCCTGTAATCCAATTGCAGGAAATTCCCAAGCACTGGTATAGCCCATGGTCCTGGAGGGAAGTTTCTTGGTCTCTTCCATAGCTGGAAGACAAGACTCATGACTAAGATAATCAAAGTCACCCAGAGGTACTGCATTGCTGTAGAAATGTGAAACAAGACAAACACAAAGAACAGTCATTTGCTGACTTAAAGCAACTAGAGGCATTAATGCAAGCATGGTGAAGTTTGAAGCAGGGTAAGGAGCATTAGAAACGTTATTTAAACAACAGATCATTGAGATCTTGGAAAGTGTATTCTTTAATAGCAGCCTACCATAATAATAGTTACTTGTTATTAGAGTTTAAAGAACAGATAAATACTTCAAAGCTAATGTCTAGAAATATTATGTCTGGATACAAATTAACCAGTATTCCACATGTTTCCTGTGTTACTTTCGAGCCAAGTAATATTTTCCAGGAAAACCCATACATTTTTTATCTTTCCTGATTTTATGAAATAAAAGGTTATTCCATTCCCAAAGTTGTAACTCTGAGTACAGATCTTGCTTTATCTAGTAACTGAAAGTGACTGTGGTGTCATTACCATTGCATTGTTTCAAGTCAGGAGAATTGAAGCAAAGTATATTAATTTTCTAAAGTAAATATTTCATGCATTTAACTTCAGTGCTAATTAATGATGAAGAAGAGATTTCATCTTAAGACATGAACTACAAGCAACATTGTGTTTTGATATGCTTTTGTTTAAGGTATCCTAAAGGTATGAGGTATAATTATATTTTTGACACGTGACCTAGTTTTTTTTTTTTAATGAGGGCCTGTGCAGAGCAGATGATACAGTTTAAAATATGTAAGCAGAATTATATAATCCTAAGATATTAAAAAAGCACAACATTCCTTACCTGGTAGATTAAAACGTTTGATATGAGAGGCTCCACTGACTCTTTTCTCTTAACTCTCTGTTAGGACAAAACATCACAGACATGTCAGCTACATAATCATCAGAAAAGATAAAAGTTGCTTAAGTTATTGTTCAAACATCTAGCCGGATATGCACATGTCTTGTATATCTATTTATTTGTGCACTTTTTTAAAAATGTTTTTTTTTCCAAGCCAAAGATAAGCATATATTATATCCAGATATTGTAACCATGTTTTAAAACAGCAACATATACATCAGTAGAAATAAAGTCAAAAAGTCTTAGAAATATTTCTAAAAGCAGTTATGTTAATACTGTCATTGTGACAATGTTCATATTTTAGGGAGAGCAGTAAGGTTAATAAAGCTAAAAATTAAAGTAAAAGTACAGTGGAAAGGCACTCTAAAATCACCAAGAAAACAGTCAAAAAGTGCCTGTCAAGGAGAGGATGAAAACATTTTTCCAGGGCCTTAAACGGGACGCTGCATTCAAAACAACTGCGGGACCCGGCCGCAGGTTGACTGAAGACACCTGTAACACTGGTCATCTGAGGAAGTCTGATTACGGAGACAAAAATGCATATACTGCAAAGGCGTTTATGTGTGCTTTCTACCTGTGAAGTTTTGTATGTATTTGGAATAAAATTCAGCTTGGAAAACTACCTCAGTGTTTTACTCTATGCTATAAGCACTTTTTGACTGTTATCTTAAAAATTAAAGTAAGCTTCCATAACTACTAGAGTATTCAAACCATCAAAAACATTTTCCAGTAGAACATTAGAGGTATAGCGGCATGGACAAACTAATTTAAGAGTCTAACAATATGTGTCTAAGTAAAATGGAGATCTAGTTATTCAGAAGACTGTAAATCATGTAAACTCTACTGCGGTAAAGTGACAATTGTATGTTTTCATATAAAAATATGAAAATTACTCAGACATGTATATTTAAAAAAATTGCCTCAGTCCGATGCTTGTACAATAGTAACAGCAGTTGTTCAATCTCCCACAGATGGCTGTGTGTAGTACCTTGTTCAAACAATGGAATAGACTAGGCAAATATTACATAAGATAGTTATGTAAGGTAAGCTGTGTGGTGTATTCTGCCTTATCTGGTTAACAGAGCCAAATTAAAACTGGCAAAATGGTTCCTAGTTGGGATGCCTTATGTAAGTAATCTGTATAAATTCTTTATGTCCATATCCGTTTTTGCTGGGCTTTCCTGTTTCCTGTCATATCGCAAAGAGATGCAAATAGATGAATTGATGATATCCTGAACTGCTCGTACTTATGTTTTTGTGTGTGTGTGTGTGTGTGTGTGTGTGTGTGTGTGTGTGTGTGTGTGTGTGTGTGTGTGTGTGTGTGTGTGTGTGAACTGCTGTGGGCCACCTTCTGTGTAGAACTGCCCATCTGTCTTATGCTCATTGCTGGTTTGAGTATTCTCCAGCTATACCATGATGCTATAACAATTAAATGAACATTTGAGAAAGAGTATATGAAAGTAGCAGAGCTATTATCCACTCCAAATACCCAATCAGCATATTGCATAGCTTACTTATGCAACTCACAAGGCACAGAATAACAAATTACTTACACAACCTACTCAGCTGACAAAGTACAGATCAGTATATTGCATACAATACTTAATTCACAAAGTAAAGGTTATCTCTGTCAAAACACAAAAATGAAAAGTAAATGTGTCCATACATACCTGATCTGTTCAGATTGGTTACATGATATTGTCATGTCTCTGTATTGCTTTGTAATGCCTTATATCTTTAATGTTTACATATTTCCTGGGGCATTTCTCAACGTCTTTTGGTATTGGCAGATGTGGGAGAGGGGTGGCTACAGGAAACTGTTTTTTTAACTTCAAACTAACTGAAGATTAAGTAAATTCTTATATCCTGCACACAGCCTTACTGTAAATCAACTTTGACTCATTTATTAGCTTAGAATGTCCATTCCTTTGGAGTAATGTTCCTTCCATTTTAATCATTCCTTACATCCGATTTTACTGTCTTTTGTATATGGGACATATTATTGCTGTGCAAAATCCATTATTAGAGACGGTCTTCTTTGCCTGCTCTTTAAGAAAAATTCCATTTCAGAGTAAGCTGTACAGACATTCTGCATGTGCCCCGTTTGGGCTGACTTAGTTTATGCAATCAAGATTATTTAATCTGTAGTGCTGCAATCTGAGACAGTATGTATGTGCATGTACATGTGTGTGTCCATGTGTGAGAGTGTGCGTGTGTGTGTGTGTGTGTGTGTGTGTGTGTGTGTGTGTGTGTGTGTGTGTGTGTGTGTGTGTGTGTGTGTGTGTGTGTGTGTGTGTGTGTGTGTGTGTGCCCGCATGCACGGGGAGGTTTGTGTGTATATGGATGAATGTTTTTTGTTTCCCTATGGTAGGACAAGAATGAGACTGCATGCATATGTGTGTGTGTGTGATGGTCGTGGGGGAGTTTGTGGGTGTTTGTATGTATGTATGCATGTTTGTATTTATGTATGTATTTGTGTGAATGTGCGTGTGCCTATGGTAGGATGAGATTGAGCCTAACCCAGCCACTGGAGATGCACAAGCCAGTGCATTTCTTTGTGCCAGTCCCAAGTCCGGATAAATGGGGAGATTGCGTCAGGAAGGGCATCTGGCATAAAATGTTGCCAAATCATACATGCGGACAACAGTACAGATATACATACTGGATAGGTCAAGGCCCAGGTTAACAAAGACCACCACCAGTACTGTTGGCCAACAGGGTGCTGACAGAAATTGGGCTACTATTGGCCGAAGAAGGAGAAGAGGGGGAAGGCATGCCCAAAGGCAGGTAAAGGCTAGGACTGTGATAGTGAGGGTTGGAACTTTGAATGTTGGCAGTATGACTGGTATAGGGAGAAAGCTAGCTGATATGATGGACAGAAGGAAGGTTGGTATATTGTGTGTGCAAGAGACCAGATTGAAGGGGAGCAAGGCTGGGTGTCGGAGGCTGGTTCAAATTGTTTTATTATGGTGTGGATGGGAGGAGAAATGACTTAGGGGTTATCCTGAAGGAACAGTATGCTAATAGTGTTTTGGAGGTGAAAAGAATGTTGGATAGAGTGATGCTTATGAAGCTGGAAATTGATGGTGTAATGATGAATGTTGTTAGTGCATATGCTCTACAAGTTGGGTGTGCGATGGATGAGAAAGAAAAATTGGGAGTGAGTTGGATGAAGTGGTGGTGACTGTGCTCAAGGGTAAGAGACTGGTGACTGGAGCAGATTTAAATGGGCATGTTGGTGAAGGGAACAGAGGGGATGAGGAAGTGATGGGAAGGTATGGTGTTAAGCAAAAGAATGCAGAAGGTCAGATGGTAGCTGATTTTGCGAGAAGGATAGACATGGCTATGGTGAATACGTATTTTAACAAGAGGAAGGAGCATAGGTTGACATACAAGAGTGGAGGAAGATGCACACAGGTGGATCATATCTTATGTAGAAGGGCCAGTCTGAAGGAGATTGGTGACTGTAAAGTGGTGGCAGGGGAAAGTGTAGTTAGGCAGCATAGGATGGTGGTTTCTAGGATGACATTGGTGATCAAGAAGAGGAGGAGGAGTGTGAGGGCAGTACGAAGGATCAAATGGTGGAAATTGAAAAAGGGTAATTGTGAGGTGGAGTTCAGGGAAGATTTAAAGCATGCACTAGGTAGCAGTGAATAGTTACTGAATAGCTGGGTAACTACATCAGAGCTAGTAAGGGAGATGGCTAGAAAGGTGCTTGCTATGACATCTGGAAAGAGGAAAGAGGACAAGGAGACCTGGTAGTGGAATGAAGAAGTACAAGAGAGTATACAGAGAAAGAGGTTGGCGAAGAAGAAGTGGGATTGTCAGAGAGATGAAGAAAGTAGACAAGAGTATAAGGAGATGAGGTGCATGGCAAAGAGAGAGGTGGCGAAGGATAAGGCATATGAAGAGTTGTATGAAAGGTTGGACACTAAGGAGGGAGAAAAGGACCTGTACCGATTGGATAGACAGAGGGACTGAGCTAGTAAAGATGTGCAGCAGGTAAGGGTGATAAAGGATAATGAGAGAAACATACTCACAAGTGAGGAGAGTGTGTTGAGCAGATGGAAAGAGTACTTGGAGGGGCTGATGAATGAAGAGAATGAGAGGAAGAGAAGGTTGGATAATGTGTGGATCATGAATCATGAAGTGCAGTGGATTAGCAAGGAGGAAGTAAGGATAGCAACGAAGAGGATGAAGAATGGAAAGGCTGTTGGTCCAGATGACATACCTGTGGAAGCATGGAAGTGTTTAGGTGAAATGCCAGTGGAGTTTTTAACTAGATTGTTTAAGGGAGGGTGTTGTGGCCTAATGGTTAAGGTGTTTGCCTTATAAACACAAGGTGCAGGGTTTGAGTCTCACAAGGGATAATTGGCTAGGCTTAAAGGGTTGGGAGAGTGGCCTAATGGTTAAGGTGTTTGCCTTGCAAATACAAGGTGCAGGGTTTGAGTCTCACAAGGGATTATTGGCTAGGATTAAAATGGCTTGCAAGGGCAGTTAGCTTAGTACTAATCTATGAACCTATCTATAAAATCTTGGAACATCTGAGGAATGGAGAAAAAGGGTTTTGGTACTGATTTTAAGAATAAGGGTGATGTGCAGAGCTGTAGTAACTACAGAGGGATTAATCTGATCAGTCACAACATGAAGTTATGGGAAAGAGTAATGGAAAATAGGTTAAGAAGGGAGGTGATGATTAGTGATCAGCAGTATGGTTTCATGTGAGGAAAGAGAACTACAGATGCAATGTTTGCTGTGAGAGTGTTGATAGAGAAGTACAGATAAGGTCAGAAGGAGTTGCACTGTGTCTTTGTGGACTTAAAGAAAGCATATGATAGGGTGCCTAGAGAGGAGTTGTGGTATTGTATGAGGAGGTCAGGAGTGTCAGAGAAGCATGTAAGAGTGGTACAGGATATGTATGAGTTTAGTGTGACAGCGGTGAGGTCTGCAGTGGAAGTGACAGATGCGTTTAAGGTGGAGGTGGGATTACATCAAGGACCAGCTCTGAGACCTTTCTTATTTGCAATGGTGATGGACAGGTTGACAGACGAAATCAGACAGGAGTTCCTGTGGACTATGATGTTTGCAGATAACATTGTGATCTGCAGTGAGAGTAGGGAACAGGTGGAGGAGACCCTGGAGAGGTGGAGATATGCTCTAGAGAGAAGTGGAATGAAGGTCAGTAGGACTAAGACAGAATATACGTGTATGAATGAGAGGGAGGATAGAGGAATGGTGAGGATGCAGGGAGTAGAGGTGGCGAAGGTGGATGAGTTTAAATACTTGGGATGAACAGTTCAGAATAATGGTGAGTGTGGAAGAGAGGTGAAGAAGAGAGGACAGGCAGGATGGAGTGGGAGGAGAAGAGTGTCATGAGTGATTTGTAACAGACGGGTACCAGTAAGAATGAAAGAGAAGGTCTACAAGAGGGTAGTGAGACCAGCTATGTTATATGGGTTGGAGACAGTGGCACTGACAAAAAGGCAGGAGTCAGAGCTGGATGCAGCAGAGTTAAAGATGTTAAGATTTGCACTGGGTGTGATGAGGGTGGACAGGATTAGGAATAAGTATATTAGAGGGTCAGCCCAGGTTGGAAGGTTTGGAGACAAAACCAGAGAGGCAAGATTACGTTGGTTTGGACATGTGCTGAGAAGGGATGCAGAGTATATTGGGAAAAAGATGCTAAGGATGAAGCTGCAGGTAACAGGAAAAGAGGAAGGCCTAAGATAAGGGTTAAGGGTGTGGTGAGAGAGGAATTGCAGGTGGTTGGTGTGACAGAGCAAGATAAAGAGGACAGGAAGAAATGGAAACAGATGATCTGCTGTGGCAACCCCTAACGAGAGCAGCTGAAAAAAGAAGAAGAAGGATGAGATTGATCCTATGTATGCGTAGCTGTCTGTGGGTGTGTACAGGAGTAAAACTTTGACAATGTTGTGTCTGTGTGTTGTGTAAATGCATGTGTTGGGGTGTGAGTAGGAGATATTTGTATGTATGTAACTGTTTCAATGAGTGTTTGCATATTGTGGGGCAAAGCTAAAACTGTGGATGTGTATCTGTGTGTGTGTGTGTGTGTGTGTGTGTGTGTGTGTGTGTGTGTGTGTGTGTGTGTGTGTGCATGCACGAGTATATGCATGTGAGTGTCAGTGTGCGGGTGTTCCCACCACTGAACCAATAATTAAGGAGCATCAATCCTCCCCACTGGCACAAGTGGGGGATGTACACTGGGAGGATGACAGATACACACACAGTATTTTCCAATGCAGCTCTCTGCATCAAATGCAATTTCCCTTAAGACCACACAGAGACTACAGTCAGTCCGGGCTGGTTTCTCCCTCTTCCTCCAGATCCCCAATAAGACTCCTCACTGGAAAACAGCTACAGAGTTGAGATTGAGATGAGTGACCAAACCAAGACCTCTAGCACGGTCTCTCTGTCCAACCAGTGCTTTGTGTCCCTGCCCAAGTAGCTGACACACACACACACACACACACACACACACACACACACACACACACACACACACATGCGCACTCTTTCAGGTTTGATTTACAAACACACACACACACACACACACACACACACACACACACACACACACACACACACACACACACACACACACCTGGGAAAGGCTGGAACAGGTTTATTAACTATGCCCTCTTCTGCCTAGACTATAAGGTAGTTATCACTGCCACCAGTCACTCCTTATCAGCTACTTTAAGGCCCTTAACAAAGGGTGTTCAATCCTAGCGTGTAATGTTACTATCAATACAAATGATAGTTTGACCAAGAGCATGGCTATTAGGAGTGGCCCACAATGACACCAAACAAATATGCAAGCACTCCCAGAACTTAAATATCTCTAGACAGATCAGCCACAAGGAAAGGTTCAAATATATTTAATAATACACATTAAAAGAACAAGAAAACATTCAGTATATATTTACAGTGACAGCAGAGTTCAAAATCACAAGAAATGCTTAAAACCACATTTCATGATTGTCTCAAATAAATAAAGAAAAACATCTAAAATTAAGCTTTGCTCTATTCCTGACTACATCTAAGAGAATTATTATAACCTAGAAACGTACTCAGAGCAAGGCAGAAGTGTGGTGAATGGATCTTGTCAGGTCTAATACACAGAGAATGTTGTCTCTCACTAAGAGACTTCCCAAATTAATATCTCAAATATTACTGCTCGGATAACTTGCAGAATGACATCACTTTTTGTCATCTGACTCTATCCCAGATGAAAATCCCACTGCTAAAATCTGATGGTATTTAGCATCTACCTTTGAAAATAGATAGACCTCAAATCTTTTGACCGATGTTATAAGTCATAAAACAATTTACATTCCTCCATATTTAAGGATAATGCAGAAAACTTCTCTAGTACAGACATTATGTCTCCTGATGCACAAATGACAGATAACATCTTTTTATGGCCTTGCCATAAAGTTATTTAATTTCAGCTATTTTTCTGAAGTTAACCTCCTGTATTCCAGTTTCCACTGTTAAAGTATACATTTAAACAGTTACAATAGTGCTTGTACATTTCTGTTCTATTCCAGTAGAGCACACAGGGGATACATTTCAAACGGCACTTTGTAAAATACCACTTCAGTACACATCTGTACAAACCATCTTATATGACATACAATTTTATTACACCTGTAACACAAACATCCTATACAAATCATGTTGATATTCACACATCACATATAATTATTTACAAAATTTCATATAGCTGTGCTGGCAGTATCACCTTTCATGACACCTTACATCCAATTGTACCATCTCTTTTATATGGGCCATATTAATCCTATGCAAAATCCATTATTAGAGGCATTCTTCTTTTTCTGCTCTTCAAGAAAAATTCCATTTCAGAGTAAGCTGCACAAATGCACTGCATGTGCTTCTTTTGGACCGACTTAGTTTCTGCAGATCCAGAGTATTTGATCTACAGTGCTGCAGTCCTGTAAGTTTTGTTTTATTCATTTATAACTGCTCTCTTATTCCATGCTCTGTTTATTTTCTTATGTTGTTAGTAAGAATGCATGCTATGGTGAGTGTGCGTGTGTGTGTGTGTGTGTGTGTGTGTGTGTGTGTGTGTGTGTGTGTGTGTGTGTGTGTGTGTGTCTGTGTGTATATGGTGAATGTGTATTTGCCTATGGTGTGACAAGACTGAGACTGCGTGCGTGTGCATTTGTGTGTGTGTGTGTGTGTGTGTGTGTGTGTGTGTGTGTGTGTGTGTGTGTGTAAATGTGTGTGTGTGGTTGGGAGTGGGGGTGTTTGCATGTATGTAAATGTGTGAATGAGTGTTTGCCTAAGATGGGACAAGACTGAGACTTTGTATGTGTTGTATCTGCATGTGTGTGTGTGTGTGTGTGTGTGTGTGTGTGTGTGTGTGTGTGTGTGTGTGTGTGTGTGTGTGTGTGTGTGAATGCGTGTGTGAGTGTGCGTGCGCATGCGTGCAGGGCATGTTTGAATGAATGTATATGTGTGAAGGTGTGCTTGCCTATGGTGGGAGGAGACTGAGACTGTGTATATGTAACTGTATGTGGGTGTGTATCTGTGTGTATTTGTGTATGTGTGTGCTATATGCATGCATGTACTACATACTTGTATAAATTTATAGGGCATTTGCCTGAGCAGTGTTTAAAACTCTGCCTCATAAATCCCTCTATGTAGGTGGCACATATTGTTAATATTCTCAAGATTTTATGTTAATGCCATGGTATAAAGATACAAATCTATAATAGGTAATGTATGTTTGAAAACAGGGATCCATAATGTTGACTTTTTCAAGTTATTAAGAGCATATAGTTGAGAAATCATCACACATATGCATTTTAATCTTCCTCTCTGTCTCTTTTATTTTATTATTATTATTATTATTTTTTTGGTTTCAACATTTATGCAAAGCTTGGTATTGTGCCCCTAGTGACTGTCAGTGGTCACTAGCAGTGAATGATTGTTCACTTCCCAAGGCAAAAAATCAGAAATTTAATTCTGACTGCCATCAGTAATATAAGTAAGAACTGACATCAGTGCACTTCTATCAGCCCTCTGGACAATACTGAGTGAGGAAAATAGACCTGTTTCTTGACTTTCTCTATGGCTCACGGTGATAATGCAGTGAGCTTGGAGAATGTGAAGAATTAGTGTCAGGGTTGAATGCTGACTACTGATACTTTTATTGATCGGACCAGAATAAGTAGCATCACTGAATGTTTATTATGACTTGAACAACCCAACTGTGTAATGAATGCTAAATATGTTACTTATAGTCTGTGTGAATTGCTGTTAACCATGACAGTGATCATATTTAATTAAATAACACTTTCATATGAATCTTACTGAAATACTTAGAAGTGATTGTCAAACAGATACCTGTTATGTAATTTCCTCTTTGGCTCAACATGTTAACGTACTATTTGTGCAACAGCAGCAGTAATGCAGGGTTTAATTCCAACGTTTGATAAATTCAAGATACTGTTGTTGGAAAATGAATTACTGTTAGCAGTAATACCATATTTTGATATTCATTATGTGAAAATAACATTTACTAAAGTGTAAGAACAGAAAAATCATTAACATGATGAATGTGCAAATATTTATAATACATACTAGATTAATTGAACATATCTCCCAAGTAGTAATCATGATAGTGACACATTTCCTTTAAAACTATATCATTACTGCTTGCATTTGGTGTGTCAGAAATCAGTCTTAGGTAATCTCCTGTGTGGCCACTTTCTCAAGAATTGTTATTGTCTAAAGGCCAGATGATATGTAACAGAAAATCAACTTATGTGACAAACACTCTGAAAAGGATGAATGTGCCATGTTAATGTCTATGTTCACTTCTATCCTTTACTTGTAGTTTTTGTTGTTTATTTCATTTAATTTCAGTTTTTTTTTCTTTTTGCTTCTGCATTTGTGATCTGCGTGACAGCGCACAGCAACAGTTTATGTCTGAAGACAAAAGCTCAAAATTTCAATCTGTGTTGCCATCACTAGTGTAGTTGATACTGGTGCTGTTGATTATTCCATCAGCCCTGTGGATAGTACTGAGTGAAGAAAATACACCAACAGATTACTTTTGTATGTGACTCAAGATGCAGTGAGTTTGGAGAAACAGCTATGGTAATCTAGGGTCCAAATCCTGATTACACTTTAAATTTGGGATCAAAATAAGTGGTGTCACAGATTTTTATTAGGAACAGAACATTAAGGAAAATTGATTATTAATACTATTTTTGCAACATAACCATGTGTAATGATTGCTACATAAGTCAACTATAACCTTTGAAAGTATGTTACCAATTATAATAGTTAATTTAAACTACACTTCCATGAGTATAATGTATACAAATTTATTTTTAAAAGTATGATTCATCACATATAATTATTATGTGCGTAGGACAGTATGTCATGTAAAGTATATGTGGTACCTACCACATGTGTTACTCAGATCATGCAACTGCATACATATGAATTTTATTTACATAAAAATATGGGCTTTTACATATAACTCCAGTAACATGACAAATGAAAGTCACACACATACAGGCATAAACTAGTAACCAATGGCAAAAACAAACTAAAAAAGTAAAAAACACCTAAGGTAGCAGAATAAAAAAGTATATCAGGAGGCCAGCAGCACTTTCATTTCCAAATAGTGGAACTTCATTAGAACTCTGATGAAGTTTCACTATTTGGAAATGAAGTGCTTAATGTTGATTAAAATTGTTTGATAAGTATCGCTGGCTTCCTAATATACTTTTTTACTCCGCTACCTTAAATGTTTTTGATACATACAGGGATGTCATTATTGCATATCCACTCATGCTGAAATTGTTATACCTCACCTTACAAGTTAAAAACATTAGTTGATCTGTGCCATTGACAGTTAATAATTGGTGTTTAACATTTTAGCCTTCATTTTAGTCATGGGTTCAATTCTCAGGTCGTATTGCTCAAAGTTTGTATTTTGTATGGTACACTAACCCATTATGTAAAACTTTAACTCTAAACAATGATTATCACCAATATCATAAAGTATTTGCTGATTTTATTGTGGAACATGTGTAAGAACAGTAGTATCACACATGGCCAAATCTCACTGCCATATTTCACACCTGCATTGTATTTTGATGGAATCATTCCCAGTTTCTCTACTAGGCCAGTTTTATGCTTTCAGCTGAGCAAATGCAGCTGGCAAGCTTGTGTGTCATTGCACTCTGACACTGAGTACTAGATTCTTACTCTGCTAAAGCTGGACACAAATGCACCTCTAATGTCTTCTATCTATCCCCATTCATGGTGCTCCAACCTTCTTTGTCCATCACCATCACTGTCTGTCTTGTATGTCCTATATGTCTTTACCTGCTACCTAATCTACCCTAATTACTTACCTAACCCCTATATTCCTAACAGCCTTCCCCAACATTACTCTCTCTCTCTCTACCAGAAAAAAACGGACACCTCTCCGATGAAAAATGTTACATCCCATATATCATCGCTACTTCGACTATTTGTCTACATGACACACTTGTTTTGGTCCAATTGACTATACAGCACTATACTGTTTTTGTCATCCATCCCTGATGTGGTGACTCGAAATTCATCTTATGTTGTGAAAAAGTGAATAGCTATGGTAGTCTCTTGCCACCACCCTGCACATTCCTTAATTCTCGCACCTGTGTCCTACCCTCTGTTCCCCCACACACATTTTCACAATTGTCCTGCCAACCCCTTTTTCACACATTTCATCTGAGATAAACACAGAATTACACACAAAAATGCACTTTAGTTTTTGTCCTCAGCATCTGCATAATACTTGGCATTATACACCAATGATGAGGGATGGTAAATGGTATTTCATGTCCTACAGCAAGAACTGGTGAGTCTTTGTCTTAAACCACAGGAGGTTACCTCTGCACAAATGTCGTTAACCCCACTATGCTTTAGAAATACATACTGAAATGCTATGGTCAGACATTTACTCTTGCATATTTATTAAGATAATGGATGTAATGTACAATTTATGGGATGTTGCAACTGACATTACTGTGATTAAGCCTATCTACATGTTTCAATCTGCTGTCACTGTCCCTTCAAATTATTTACTGCAATACTGAAGTGAGAGCTCCTATGAGATCTGTTCAGATAATGCTCTAGTCTGTAGATTTTTTTGCATAATGTAAAGGGTTTGAATACAGAATTATATCAAACAATTATTTAATGTAGTTTTATGTTACTATTGTGTGTGTAACTGTTGGCTACATATGTTATTATCCACCATTTCCTGATTATGTCTTAATCATGTTCCTTCTTGCCTTCTCCTTCTTGTCCCTTATTGGACACTTTATTGTACAGAGCATGACAGAATTATTATGATGGCATGCCTAAGAGTAACACAACATAAATAAATGGCCCATAAACAAAACTATTTCTACGTCTCTATCTCTTGTCTCCCAAATCCCCACCCTTCTGTCTCATCATGTTTTGTCCTCAGCATAAGCACAATGGCTGGTACTGATCATCAATAGTAACTGATGGTAGATGACAGTTCATGTTGTATGACAAAAACTGGTGAGCTTATGACTTTGGCCTCCTGTGCTTAGCATTGCTGCACTATGGAAATACAGGTAGATAACACTATGAGAAGAGAGTTATTATCATATGTTATTTATTTTTTATTAATTTATTTTACATTTATTGACTGGGAAAAGTCTGGTTGGACACATGTCCGTTTTCAGTGGAGGCCCGGGGAGAAAAGCTCCATTTACATACAATACACAATCATATTACTACAGACTAGTAACTATTTACAATACAGATATAACACACTTCTAGTTCATTATGGTACATAGCTGACATAATTTTGTGTGTACATTTGTTTACAATTTATAGATGCAGTATTTTGCAGTTATGCTTTCATAAGGTCACATTAGAATTAGAAACTTGGTGGGAAACTTTGGTCTATGTTTATGTAAATAGTTGTTGCTTGTATACTTGTCTTTACCCAGGGGCATTACAGCAGCATAGCCACTTGTTTGTAAGGTGGTTTTTAGGAGTTTTTTAAATTGTGAAGTGGAGATATTGGATATAAGGGCAGCTGGTAGAAACTTCCAGAGTTTGGAGATGTAGTAGCTAAAGAGAGAGTTCCCTACTTCATTGTTATATTTGTTGACTTTTAGAAGATTAAGAATGCTGGATCTCAAGGCTCTTATTGTGGTGTGAGGTCGTATTAAATGTTGGAGGGCTGGGATTTTGCCTGGTTTGTAGTATAGCTTATGTGCTAGTGACAGTTGATTGAGTTGAAGTAGTAGAGGGAATTCCAACCAGTTTAGGTTTTTGAGGGAGTTGCAATGATGTGGCTTATAGGCAGATGCTGTAGCAAATCTAGCTATCTTATTGTAGCAGGATTATACCTTGTTTAGTTTGGATTTGCAAAGGCTGGTTAGGACTGGGGATGTATAGAGGAGGGTGGATAGCAGATGTGTCTTGGCTATTGTGGTTCTGGCTTTGTTTGTGAGAAATTGTTTGTTACAATAGAGCAGGCCAAGCTTTTTGTGGACTTTCTTGATAGTATGGGCAGTGTGCAGGTCAAATCTTAGGTTGTTGTCTATTTCAATGCCTAAAAGTTTGTTGTGGGCAGTTGGGGTGATTACAGTTTTGTTATCAGAGGTTATTGTGAAGTTGTCTGTTGGGGGGAGGTTCTATGAGAGAAAAATAGCAGTAATTGTGTTTAATTTGGGTTAAGAATAAGGTGGTGGTTAAAGAACCAGGTTTCTGCTAGTGTGAAGAACTCTTGTGTTTGTGAGTGGAGAAGGTCTAGAGTGGGGGCTACACATATGATTGTGGTATTTATTGCGTATTGAATGACTGTGGCTCTGGGGGTGGAGGTTGGGAGTTGATTGGTGAATAGAGTGAAGAGCAATGGGCCTAGGATGGAGCCTTGAAGGACTTCTAAGGATACTGGTAGTAGAGAGGATAGTTGGTTTTCCCATTTTACTGCCTGATGCTGATCTGATAGATAGCTCTTCATCCATGTTATGGAAGAGGAACTAAGGTTTAAGGTAGAGAGTGAGTTGAGAAGTCTATTGTGGTTAACCATATCAAAAGCCTTGGATAGGTCTAAAAGTATGGCTGAGACAAATTTTCCATTATTTCTATGGTAATTAATGGTATTAGTGAATGATATCAGTGCGGTGGATGTACTGTGGAAGGGCCTAACACCATGCTGGTTTTTAGATAGCAATTTGTTTTCTAGGAGGTAGTTCATAAGTTGAGTGTGTAGGACCCTTTCTAGGATTTTAGATATGGGTTTTAAGATAGCAATGGGATGATAGTTACTGAGTTCAAAGGAGTTACCTCCTTTGTGTAGTGGTATTATGTGGGAGATTTCCAATAGTTGGGGTACTTTGTACTCTGTGATAGATCTGTTGATGAGAATAGCAACTGGATAAGCTATGGCTGTTGTTGCTATTTGGAGGTATTCGGTGGGTAGGTTGTCTGCAGCCAGGCTGGTGGGTTTGAGCTATTGGAGGAGTTTTTGGATGGTTTTGATAGTTACTGGTTGGAAGCTAAAGTGGGAGCTGCTAGCCTGTGTTTCCATTGTAGCTGGTGTGTTTGTTGGGTGAGTGGAGTTTATTTGGTTATTTGCTAGGGCTTGGATTGTCTCAGTAAAGTATTTGTTAAATTGTGTGGGGATATTGTCATTGTTTTTCCCTGTTTTGGGTGCAGGTGTAGTAGTTTTCACAGATTGCAGTACAGAGTTGACTGCAGCCCATAATTTTGGGGGTTTTCTAGCATATTTTTCTTGTAGATTTTGGTAATTGGTGATTTTGTCTATTTTGATGAATTTCTTGGCTTTCTTGTGCAGTTCTAAGTATTTTTGTTTTTCTACTTGGGTTTTGTTTTTATGAAATTTTTCCCATGCTTTGTTCCTTTCTTTGAGAATAGTTTTGGTGGCTTTGGTTAACCAGGGGGCATGTCTGGCTTTTATGCTAGTGGTTCTGAGGGGAGCATGTTGGTTTAGTATGTTTAGGAAGGTTGAATTAAAGTGTTGCTCTGCCACATCAAGCAGTAACTGTTTTAAAGGGGAACAGTTGCAACATTTTAGGTCATTGTTAAAGGCACTAGGGTTAAAGTTCTTTTTGTTTCTGACATCTTTATGTGTTACTTGACATATATGAGGAGTTTTGGTTCTAGGTAGATAAGTTGGTTGGTGGTCACTGAGAATGTCTGGAAGACATCCAGCTTCAGCTGCAAGGGATGGGTGGGATGTAAGTATCTAGCAAAGTATGGTCTGGTGTTTGGTTCTTTTATCATTTCTGGTGTGAGATGTAATGACTTGGGTAAACCCATGGAGTTTAATATGGGTGATTGGATTTTGGCTAGAACAGTTGAGCCAATCCACATTAATGTCACCTAATATTTTATTTTCTTGAGGTAGGGAGTTTGTGACCCATTCTAGTAGGTTTTCCATAATGGTAATATTGTTTCCAGGGTGTATGTAGCCTCCTATGATATTAATGTGGTTTTTGGAGATTCAATTTAAACTTGACAAGAATGAGTTCTACATTTTCGCTATCTTGGAGGGTAATTTCTACTTGCTCAAGGTTAAGGTGGTTATTATACTTTATGGCTACACCCCATTTTTCTTAGACTGTCCTTCTGGTAGATATTATACCCAGGAGCTGTAATTTCATTATCGTGTATTTCAGGCTTTAGCCAGGTCTCGGTCAGTAGGACAATGGCTGGTTTATATACAGCTAAATGGGCATGTAGATCATGAACCATAATGAACATACTTCTCATATTTAGGTTGAGAATGAGCAGAGAGGTTTTTGCCTATGGAGTAGGGTGTTAATTAGTTTGGGGTTTGGGGTAACTGTTTTGGCTGGACCTGAGTTGAGGTGTATTTCCCCACTAGTTATGAGTTTTTTTAGTAAAGATTGGTAGAGCTTGTTGAGTAGTATGTTGAAATCAGTGATGTCATACAAATACATACACTTTATATAAGAAGCAGTACAACATACTTAAAATACATGGATAGTCACCACACATGAGGACTAAGTATGTACCTGTGTTACCCATATAATTATTGCTGTACTGAGCATATCAAAACAATCCTGTCTTAGTTTGTGATTTGTTGTGGAGTTGACTGGTAAGAGCAGTTTTATTTGAATTTATATTGCATTTGTTAACACTATTTTAACTGTTTGTAGGTAGGAAGAAAAAGCTTATTAACAAGCTTTACTTTGATTCATATGTTGTTGTTTTACCTTTAGTTTCACTTTTGGTTGTGAGAAAGGGATAGGTTCTGGACAGGCAAGCTCTAGCCACCACAAGTCGCCTAGACAGCTATAAATTTACACAGACTGCAGAGAGGAAAATTCTGAGCACATCAAAACAATCCTGCCTTGATTTGTGATTTGTTGTGGAGTTGACTGGTAAGAGAAGTTTTATTTATTTTTATTGTTAAAAGGAGTTGAGAATGCGAGCGATAGGAATTACAACTTCTGTCTGGCTGGTAGAACTTGTATGGTCAGAACAACTTTATTGTATTTTATTATTTAGTTGGATATTGCTGGTATAATTTTTGTCATAGAAGTTGATAGAAGCTCCTTTGAATTCTTTGCTACTGACTTTGTGTAATTTTTTCCATTGCAATATTTTATTCAATTAAAGTTGAATATGGATTCCTTAAATGAGTATGCAATTAACGCTTTGCTAATGCACAAGTATCTTGTACAGTGTAATAAATGCCATGCATATTTAAAGGTAACAGCTGATAACACTGGTGATCTTTGTTCCTCATGTCAAAAGTTGGATGATTTGCTTACCACTGTTAGAAGCAAATCTCGACTTAATGATGATGATTGCACATGTGCAAATGGCATGGCTTGGAGAATTGTTGTTTCATATATTAATGACTGGACTGATGAATTAAATAATGTTAGGCATAGAACAAATAGAACAGATTTAGGAAATGATGCATCTGTTTTCTGCAAAGAACATTCGACTCCTATGAAACATGATGAGGCCCCTGAGAACTATGGAATTGTGGATGCAAGTACTCAGCAATCTGAGGATCCGGTTTGTTTAGAAGGAAACATAAAAAGAAAGAAAGGAAGAAGTTCTCAACAAATAACAAGGAAGAAAAAGAAACTGACTTATGACTGTAAAGGAAAGAGAATGTGTAGTAAAATGGATTCTGCTTTGTTATGTAACACACTGGTGACAGGGAATGAAGATATCTGTCTATCAGAAAACCCTCAGTCTACAGAAAAAGGCATCACCTTTCCAATGGAAAAGGTAGAAGAAAGAGGCAAGGAGCAGGTGAAAAGGAAGAAATCAAAACTGAACGTGGAAGGATTGAAGAACATTACTGTAAGAAAAAAGAAGAGAAAGACAGATGTTGACTACATGGCTCCAGCTGTGGATTTACAATGACAGCTGTATGAGAATTTAATATGCAATGAAAAAAGTGGAATTAATAAGACTAATAGTGATGCAGATCTATCCTTCATAACAATTGATAGAGCAGAAATAACTATATTAGAAGCTGAAGTTTCTTCAGAGATGGTCAGCAAAGATATTCTTGTAATTAGAGATTCAGTTATTAGAGGAACTGATACTTATATTTGCAGAGATGATAATGAACATCAAGTAGTTTTATGCTTCACAGGAGCAAAAATATAAGATATGAAACAAGCCTTGGAATGCCTTAGTGTAAGGAAGTATGAATCTGTTTTAATTCATGTTGGTACAAATGATGTCACCAACAAAGATTATTTGACCGTTAGTCGGGAACTGACATCCCCCTTAGATAGTATTGCTTGTACTGGTGTTAGGACATATTTTTCACAAGTCACCTGTAGAAAGGATTGTCAGGTCACTGAATGAAAAGATTTTTTGAATAAACACCTACATGGAAAAAATGTCCTGTTTTAAAAAATGGAAATGTGTAGAGCATCCAAGCCTTCTTTTGGGCACACGTGCTCAGACAGTTTGGTATACAATTGTCTAGATCAGGGAAGAGAATTTTTGCAGCAGATATTTTGCAATATTTGACAAACACTAGCCAGGATTTTTGGCATGTCAAAAATGTAACAGTTCACAGATAGCAACAGTTGATGCATCTCTGATGGTTGTTAATGCTAGGGGCATTAATAATAAAGTTTTGTTATTAGAAAATTTGCTATGTTCCCACAAGACTGATGTTGTTATAGTTTGTGAAACATGGTTAAAGAACAATGACTGGAAAGCAGCTCATTCACGGTACAAATGTTTTTACTGTACCAGACATTCTAACAAAAAATCAGGTGGAGGCGTTATGATAGGGATTAAAGATAGCTATGAGACTTGTGATTATTACATGTTCAGTGATAACACCAATACTATAGACTGTGTAACTGTGACAATAAAGACAACCCTGGAACATATAACAATTTTTAGAGTGTACAGACCACCAAAGTCAAGTGCAGATGACCTAGAGTAATTCATACATTTCTTATATGAAACACAAGAGGAAACAATAATATTAGCTGGGGACTTAAATTTACCAGAAACCAACTGGAATAATATTGATTCAACAATGTTAGTAAAGAAATTATTCACAGAGTATATTGAGGAACAGCAAATGCTTCAGATTGTAAAAACCTACCAGGGGATGGAATATATTAGATATTGTTTGTGTTCCCAAAGAAATTACTGTAACTTCAAGTCAAGTTTTACCACCATTGATGTGCAGTGATCATATGGTCATAAAGGTTAATTTGTTGCTAGACAATTCTGCCAAACTGTACTATATAAAACTAACTGGAGTGAGTTGTTCAGTGGAAAAACTGCAGATGGAATGTGAAAAGTTTTCAAAGAGAAATTGTTTGTGCAAAAAGTAAAAAAAAATGTTTAACATCAGGATCTAGGCACGCAACATCAGGGGGGGTATATTTCCATAAGAACAAGATATCTGATTAAGGTGAGAGACAAAAAATATAAGAAATGGAAGAGAGGTCGAACTACAACTTTGAAAACTGAAATAAACAAGCTGGACAAACAGATTTAGCATAGTGTTAGACAAGATCAAGTAAAATTTGAAGAAAATGTATATAAAGATATTGAGCAAAATAGGAAACCTTTTTATAGATACATAAGATGTGGAAGGAGTAAAGATACACAAATTGATAAACTGTGTGCAGATTCTAAAATTTATTCTCAGACACAACAGATTATAGATGTATTTACAAAATCTTATGCAAAACAATTTAGCTCCACAAAAGAGATAGTAAGTTGTCTTAGTGATATCCAGGAAACCCCAGATACTGGAATCAAATCATATTATATTGAAAAAGAACTGTGCAAACTGGATCCAAAGTGCAGGGAGGAGACGGAATAAGTAACAATAACTGAGAACACTAAAGCAAGAACTTACACTGCCATTACATCTATTATTCAATAGGTTATATAAATATGGGGAGATTTCTCAAGATTGGAGACATGCACTTATTAAACTTGTCTTTAAGGGAAAGGGGAGAAGGACAAACCCAGAGTCATACAGACCCTTAAGTCTACTTTCATGTTGTGGAAAAATAATGGAGAAGTTAATACTGGATAAGTTATTGTCAAAGCTGGATAAGTTGGGACTCGAAGCCATATATTAGCATGCATATGTGGAAAATAGATCTATTACCACCTGTAACACAATGTTTTATAACAATATAATAACAGCTATGAATGAAAAATTGTTCTGTGATGTGATTTATATAAATTTAACTTCAGCATTTGACAGGGTCATGCACAAAATACTGATCAATAAATTAGTGCAACTAGGTATTGATGTATTGTTGATAAGATGGATAGCTTCATGGCTTACAAATAGGACATGGCAAGTATCACACACCAACTGGACAGGTGAAATCCTTGGTTACAGTCAAGGTGTTCCACAGGGCACTGTACTAGGCCCTTACTTGTTTAGATTGTATCTTTCAGACCTTACTTTTTCATCTGAGGTGTTCTACAGTCTATATGTGGATGACCTGAAATTGGGTAAACTGATTACAAGTGTTACAGATAAGGCATGTCTGTAAAATAATTTGACTAATTTTACCATTTGGCACAGGAGAATAATATGCTGATAAATACGTCAAAAACTAAGTATATTTGATTTGGGAGAAATAAACTGAAATGTGAATATTTAATACAGCACACGGTGATTGAAAATGTAAAGTCATTTAAGGACCTGGATATATGGGTAGCTTCAGCTATGAGTTTTTCTAATCATATCAACCAATTGGCTAATGATAGTTATAGAATTATAGGGTGTATAAAAAGATTTATAAAGTTTAGGAAATCAAACATAATGAAGTCATTGTTTGTTAGTTACATTAGACCCAAACTTGAGTATGGAATAACAATATGGAAACCCTATATGAAAACAAGCATGGATAAACTGAAAAGAGTACAGCAGAAATATAGCAAGGGCATCTATGGATGTGAAAATCTAAGTTGTTATGAAAGACTAAAATATCTGAACTTGTACAGTGTCTCTTACAGATATTTAAGAGAAGATCTTATTCGGGTATATAGGGCATTTAGGAACAACTACCTCTGGGAATGTTTGGGGTTGTCAAAAAGTACTAGAGAATAGTCAAATAACCTATGTAGAAGATTCTGTAGGAATGAGAAGTGCACTAACTGGTTCTCTGACAGATTAGCTGATGCTTGGAACAGACTACCAAATTACATTAAAGCAAGTACTAGTTTAGATATTTTAAGAACAGCCTGGGCATTTATTATGGGAACAAGTGTTTTGGCATATTGACAGGCTAGAAGGGCTTTAATGTCAGTGCTTGAAACATTTGTATGTATGTATGTATGTATATGTATGTATGTACTGCAAATATTGGTAAAACTGTGTAACTCATGACACAGAAAACATTAACATAACACACATTGGTTATGAATATGATCAGAATCAGAACTGTCTCTATGTCTGATATCCTACTTTGTGTGAAGGTTGGCACGAAGCTCCATAGACTACTGTTAATTCCCATTTTAAGTTAAAAATCTCAAAATATAATTATGCATGCGCTAATACGTTACCATCAGTCTCTCACATTTGTTCATAGGAGGTTACTAGACTAATGACCCAATAGCCTAGCCATATTTTTCCCAAGTTGTCCCAGCTGTCAATAGTTAAGTGGGTGAAGTTCGCAAAGGTATGAGTCTATGGTATAGTAATTAATACCGACTGCCTCTGTTCATGAGGGACATGGGTGCCACACCAGGAATGAATTTTACAGTTCCAGTTTGACTCAGTGCACTTAACTGTTTCTTTGGTATTTTTTGTGATTTTGCTATAAAAGTGTCCCTGCAAGCAAATAGATAAGAAATGTGTCCATTATAATATCTCCATTTTCTTTGACCACAGCAGTCACACTGGTGCTTTCTCCTTTAACTGTGCTCAGTTCATTGTTTTAGCAATCCACTGTCTCCTTTCCAGAAGTAGACGGTTAACTTGCAAAACTTCAGAAAAATGGTTGAAATAAAATTGTTTTATAACTGCACTATAAAAGTTAGTTTCAATGCAGCAAGAGGAGAGGATGTCTAAAATGAGGGGGCCTTCTGCATTGTATTGTAATTGATTTATTGTTTTATGTCTTCCAGCAGTTGCAAACATCTGGAGACTATGTATTTTCAAAGGGAGATGCTAAATGCTTGCTGTTTCTAGCAATGGTTGGTAAGCCTGGGAATCAAAATCAGTTGACATAAAGTGATGCCATACTGCAAGAATCCCAGCAGTAATATCTATTATTAATTTAAGAACTGTCTGAGAGAGAGTGACAGAGAGAAAGAGAAAGAGAGAGAGAGAGACTGGGCATTTTGTATTTCGTCTTTGACCTGGCAGCATCAGCTGGAAACGTCCACTTATCACATCTGTCTTGCCTTGCTGTAAGTAAGTTAACAAGGGTACAGTAATTTCTTTTAGATTCAGTAAGGAATATAGTAAAGATTAGTGTAAATGTTTTCTGTATTTATTTGATACTATCCTGCAATGTTGTTTTAAATATTTCCTATGATTTTGAATTCTGATGTCACTGTGAAGACAGCCAGCCACAGTGGTGCAGCAGTTAGTGTTGCCACCTCACAGCAAGAGGCTCTCCAGTTTGATCCTTGGCTGGGGTGTCTTCTGTGCAGATCTGCATGTCTTCCCTGAGGTCATGGGGGTTTCCTCTAGGTGCTCCAGTTTCCTCCCACATCACAAAGATATGCTGTAGGTGGATTGGACACTCTAAATTGGCCCTAGGTGTGCATGCATGTGTGTGCCTTCTGTGGAAGGTTGGGCGCCGGGCTGGCAACTTCACACCATAAAACTCCACTGTCAATCATGAGCAGACAGGTGATCCACTGTGGCAACCCCCCTAACTGGGAAAAGCTGAAAGAAGAAGGAAATTAAATATATTTAAACCTATCTTTGTGGATGATATTTGTGAGACATATTTAAGCTCTTGGAATACTTACATATCTATTTGGTGACACTGTGCAGACCACTCCTAATAGCCTTGCTCTTGGTCAAACTATCATTTGGATTAATAGTAACATTACACAATAGGATTGGACACCCTTTTTAAGGGTTTTAAAGTAGCTGATAAGGGGTTCTGGTGGCAGTGATAACTACCTTATAGTCTGGGCAGAAGGGGGAATAGCTAGTAAACCTGTGACAGCCTTTCCCAGGTGTGTAATTGTGTGTAAAACAAATCTCAGAGTGTGTATGTCAGCTACTTGGGCAGGGGCATGAAGCACTGGTTGGACAGATATAGCATGTTAGAGGGCTAAGCTTGGAACCCTGGCTTAAGACTCAACTCTATAGCTGTGCAAGTGGGGAGTCTTACTGGGGATCTGGAGCAAGAGGGAGAAACCAGTCCTAGACTGACTGTGGTCTCTGTATGCTATTAAGGGAAATTGTACTTTACTGTGTGTGTATTTGTCCTCCTCCCAGTGTGTACATTCCTCACTGTTGCCAGTAATGAGGATTGAGGCTCCTTGATTACTGGGCCAGTGTTGGGGCATCACATATTGATTGGTGGGCAGTGATGGGATATCCACATCACAGGATACATGCCTTCTTTGCCACAAACATTCCTGATGTAGTCATAGCTACTGAAACCTGGTTAAAAAAGAAATAAAGGCTAACGAGATCCCCCAGGATACAATATACTCAGGAACTGCAGACAAAACAAGCATGCAGGTGGTGTAATAATCATCTAAAAAATTCCTTAACCATCACCTTACTTCCACAGGAAATACCCATATTTAACAATGCTGAATTTCTAATAACACTCCTAAAAATCAACAACAGGAAAACTATATGTTTAACAGGAATTTATATGCCACCAGGGAATAAAATTGATATTGCTGAAAGCATCCTGTATTGGACATCACAACAAATGAAGCTTGACACTATAATACTTGGAAACTTAAATATAGACTGGCATCTCATAAATTCTACTACCCCCAATGAATCCATAAACTTGTTCAAGTTCAGACAATTAATAACAGCACCTACTAGACTAAAAAAAATTCAGGGAGACACTCAACATTAGATTAGATTCTTGCAAATATACCAGACAAAATGACAAAAGTAGGCTGCCTGTCATATAGCATAAGTGACCATATAACAACATATGCTATTAGAACTCACTGTAACCTGGATAAACATATTATTTATAATTAAATATGAAATACAACCAATTTCAGCAATGATATTTTCAATAATGGTACATTTATTTCTTTTTTGCTGGATGACTAACAAACATTTGATGTTTCTTTTGGATTTGCACTGAAGAAGCCTTCTGCTGAAACTGGTTTGCTGCTTTTATGTGGATTTAAATTTTATTCATGCCACTTTGAGTGCTGGTTGTATTTTGTTGCTAGTGTTTATCATTGACTGAGCACTTTGCCATGCTTGCATGGAGTTTGGTTATGCTACAACTAATCAGAACCCAGCCGAGAATATGATCTAACAGAATGAGGAAAGTAAGGATGTACAATACTATAACACTATAAAGAAAGCTAACAAGTTAAAATGCTTACTGTTTGACAGTAAAAAGGTGATCTACTTTAAAATAATAATAAAATGATGTATGAAAACTATATGAGTAAAAGTTAGAGAAAGAGGTTTATGCCATGTGTGCCTTACTATGTCTAGGCAATTTAGATCCTGTATCCCAGCTCAAAAAATAATTTTTAGGTACACCTATTTGCTCACCCAATACTTCTAGCAAAGTACTCTGTAGGGAATTTTTTAAATTATTGTGCAATATTTTATATAACCTACTAATTATCCCTTTTTAACAGTAGCTTTTGTTCTAGATTCATCACAAACTCTACCAGAGCATGGCTTTTGGTTAGGCCTCCATTATCCTTTTCTTTTTGTCTACACTTTGATATCAATCCTTGAGAGGGATGGTAATATCTAGCCTGCAGTCCAAATCTCTTCTTGACCTCTTCCCACTCTATTACCTTTTTCCCTATAGTTGTTTGTTCCCAATATCTTGGATTATCTGCCAGTTTTCTCCAGTGAATTCAACCCCCCCCCTCTGAATTATTCTCTGTATTTCTAATTGCAGTCATCTCTATTGGCAGATTCTGTTTCTCCATCCTCATGTTGGCTTAGTTCTTAGAATATTTTCTGATAATTTATAAATATATATTTTTTTAAATTTTTCCAAGTCAAGACTTTTGGGTTTTTAATGCCATGAAGGAAATGGATCCCATTCCTAAGTCAAAGTTTGATTAAAAAGTATGAAAAAATAGCCAGGCAATTGTTATGGCTAGGCTTGTATAGTCCCTAGGGCCGATAGCCTAGTACCAACCTATGAACCTATGAACCTATGAAATTAGTATTGTTTCAGTCTTGGATGTCAGCCAGAAGTGCTCTTTGCAGCACCTGCAATGTGCCTAGTAATGACTCCTTCTTCAATTTATACAGAGTTACATGTATCAGTAATATATCTAAGTATCACTGTAAATTCTTTTTTATAAGACCTGTTGCTGCTACTACTACTGGAACTATCTGGGTATTTTTCTTCCACATTGCCCTCATTTCTGCCTCCAAATCCTGGTATTTTATGACCTTGTCTCTCTCTGTACTTGACACTGTAGTCACTGAGTGCAACAATTTCAATGATCAATGCTACTTTTGTCTTCTTTTCCTGATTACTATATCTGGTTTTCTCTCTATTTTTGAATGTCAATAATGGATGATCCCATGCGATATAAACGTTATCATTTTCTGCGATGCTTTGTTGATCAAGTTTCCAGTATTTTCAGCTACTTCAATATTATAATGTTTGCACAATCCTCAACAATAGTTTTGCCACATTATTATGCCTTTCGATATACAGTCCTTCTGTCATTAGTATATCACAACCAGCAACAAGATGTGCAACTGTTTCAATTCTGTTTTACAAAACCTACATTTATCTGATTATCCCACATGTTTAATGGACTTTTTAAACCAACATGTACATAGTCCATTGTCTTGGGCTGCCAATATTAACCTTTCATTTTTTGGTTAAAATTCGCCTCTCTTAGCCATTCCTGTGTTCAGTCATGATCAACAAGAGGTTGTTCTAAGAGTTTTCTATATTTGCAACTGTATTTTTGCATTTTCCACATTTCTTGCCTTCTCATCTGATCCTTTACATTATATTCTTTCTTTTGTTTTTCGACACATTCAGTCACTGCCTGATTTTTATGTACTTCTGGTTTGATTTCCATTCCTGCTTGATGCCAATATGCTTCTGCTAAACTAAGCAGGGGAGTTATCTTAGACTTATTCTCCTCATGTTTCAGGTCAGCAGATATATATCCAGTCCCACAATTTCAGATCTATACATATAATCAGTTTCGAGAAGGTCCATACCTCCTTCAAAACATGGAATATATAGTCTTGGTATGCACTGATTTTTATAAATCATTTGATGCCAATCATTAGCGGACCGGAGTTCTGCTGTAGCCACCCCTAACTGGGAAAAGCCGAAAGACAGACAACATTTAATGACCATGAAACATCCTTCTTGTTTTCCTGTCCAACCTATGCAACACCTATTGTGGCCAGTCAATCATTCCAAAACTGCACGTTATTACAGGAAGATCAAATTGGTTTATAGCTTGGACTTTGCTCCTAGATGTCAACACTGTTTTCAGTATTAAATTTAGTCTTCTAAAATATTTCTTAATAAGTTATAGTCACATTTTTTTCATGTTTTATTGTTGATCCTTCATCAATTCCCAAATATTTATATACTCCCTCTTGCTCAAGTTCTGTTTATATCACATTCTTGTCTCAGACGGATGTTTTCTTAGTGCTGCAGCTTTCCTGCTTTAAAGGTTGTTTTTACACATTTATCAAGACCAACTGACATTCTTACATCATCTGAAAAAGTTTTGACCACTTGCAGTTGTGCTATCAGTTCCTCATCTGATGAACTGTACAGTTTTAAAACATCTACCAAAAGAAGATGAGACGTCTTTGCACTTTCTTATTTTCTGGGAGCCAAATTGTAGACATGACCTAATCTGTTAAGTAGATAGCTTTATTGGTTAAAGGCAAGACAAAAGAGCAGCAGTGACAGATAGTCACCCTGGAATATTCCCCTTAGAATGTTTTTATCCCTGGAATGATAATTTGTCCTTTATCAAGGCTTAACTACAAAGTGGTTTGCCACAATTTCATGATTGCTGTAATATAATTGATCAGTGTAAGGTATATCTTATACATTTTTGAGCACTCTTTTATCCATGGATGTGGGATACTGTCAAATGCTTTTTTGTAGTTTTTCTATGACATACTTAGATTCTTCCCCTTTTTACAGTTCTCCATTATGACTTTATTTAACAGCACATGATCCTTTGTTCCATAAGACTTTTCTTTTCCTGCCCTTTTGTTCTATGACCATGAATGAGTTTTCTTCTAAATGACTATAAACTCTGTCGGCATCAATCCCAATGTATAGTTTATACATCATCGGAAGGCAAGTTATCAGTCTATAGTTTTTAGGATACCGTGCAGGTTCATTCTTAACTCATTACAGTCAAGTGTGCCTCCAAGCATTTCTGCAGTTACCTCCTACTGTGCCTCTAGGCCTCAAATATTGCTTGTTCATATTTGAATTAATAATTCCAAAACCATGCTACATATAATGTATCAGAATATTTTATCATAAAGCATACATGATGGCAAACACAACTGTATTGATATTTGACCTCTGTCAATCAATATTTGGTAGAAGTGTAAGGTGATAACTTTATTTTTAAAGGCTCAAGTCACACCTACTGAAGTTAAAGGTACACACTCAAAAGAGCTGTACTGGAGGGGAATGAGTTAAGTAGTATAGTTTTTCCTGTGGTTAACCAGGCTAGTGTCTGTTTGGAATGTGCATATAAGTAGTTCTTACTCATGGCTAAATCTTCATATAAAGATGTTAATACTTTTAGCCAGATGTTAGGTACTGCATCTGGTTCTCGGGTTTTCCAATTAGGAGCTTTTCTTAACTTCATTTCAATCTCTCTGGCTGTCACTTCATCCCATTTCATAGCCTGTACATTTGAACTTCTTATTCTTTCTTTTACTTCTTCTATCCATTTAGCATCTTTGTTATGTTCCACAGAATATTCATAGTATGTTTCTCCAAAATGTATCTATTTCTTCTTTTTTTGGTGGTGTTTCAATTCTTTTGCATTGTTCCCAATTCTCTATAAAACTTTTTTGAGTTATCAGTAAATTGCTTAATTTGTACCTTTCCTTTATAATCATCTGCATGTCTTCTAAATTTGTCTACTTGTGCTAATATTTCTAGTTTATTATTTGCGACAGTACATGGTAGATCCTGATCTGTTTTGATACTGAGCATTGCTTTTATCATGTTTATCTTTCCGAGTATTTGTGTTGATTTGTTCCCTTTTCTATGCTCTTCTAACAGTGACACTTCTAGTCTTAATTGCTTTATAGTTTTATCTATTCGATACTTCCATGATGGCATTCGAATTCCCCCCTCCTTTCCCTTACTACCCATTGTTTTTGTGGTAAAGCTTTACCTGTTATTAATTTAGCTGCACAGTAATGTATCCTACTTACTTCTGTTATATGACATGAATATTTATGGACAGTCCTAATTACTGTGTTCATTTGTTTTATCAAACGTCTAACTTTTTGGGTTTTATTGACTTTCTGTCATCTGTTTCTTTCTTTGATCTTAATATGTGTGTCTATTTTTATTAAATTAAGCAGCTATTCTCTGAGATAATTTTCTTCTAAACTGAGGTCACATTCTGTTCTCCATTTCCTGTGGGAATTCTATAGAAAGTTCCAGTGTATCTTCCTTTGCCACATTCTCTTCAATTTCATCCTGTGTCATCTGTTGCTCTTTCATATGGGAGCTCAATGGCCTATTACGCCACAACACCGACTGTGTCAGAGTTGCCACAGTTTCCTGTTCCTTCTCTTGCTGTGTAAATTCAGCTGAATATTTGTACTGGTTTACCATGAAAGGCCCCAAGGTATTTTCATATGGCAACTGATCAGTTGTTTCCCACTCTACTGGTTTCTCTTTAATTTGAGAATCTATTGTTCTATCCTGCTGTGATGTTATCAGTTAGATTTTCTACACTAAATCCTTCACTTTGCAGATAATCATAATGTCATTTTCTATTTCTTTAGCTTCTCCATTACTAATCATCTTTTCTACTTTTCATCTTTGTTTTCTTATTTTTTTGTATTGTAAAATGTTCCATGTCCGGATACCTTTGCCTGTATTTCTATTCAAATATCTTTGGTGCTGCCCTTTTTGTATTGATTAGTTTTACTTTCTCCTTTGCATAACTATTGTACCATATTAAATCTCTGTTTCTTTCCCATGTCCATATTTCCCATTCAGATGTCTCCTGCTCCTCATCTTTCTGTTTACTTTGGGGACTTGTTGTTTCATCATGCTGTGATGTAACCACAAAAAACAAGCAGAACTCAGGAAATGGTGTATTAAAATTGAATAATAAGTCAGATAAAAGGACCAGGTAGCCCAAAACTCATGAACAAACCTTTATTTCAGAAAATAAAATCATGGTTTAACTCTTTCATCAATAAATGACATCTGAAGAACCATTGAATAACATGTACAGTACTAGCAATGAATGAAACCTGTTCTAAAAATACCCCCCATAAAATCTACCCAATCATGAATCAAGAAAACTAAAAAAAAACAAATCTTCTACTGTATAATGTGCCCAACAAATTCAATAATTGTGCATGATAAAAACCATCCTAAACCCCCATTTGATTTACACACCCTGCCATTGTTCTTCCAAAAAGTACTTGGAAAAGAACTACTAATCCAGTGCAAAACAACCAGAAATCAACCAGTGAAAACATTTTAGAAAAGAAGAACCATTCTCAAAGGTTGGTAACCATATAATGACCTAACAATAAAATTTATAATTTTGTAGCTCTGTGTTGACTAATAATTGAGATGCAGTCATTAACTCAAGGTTGAGTGGTGGTGTTTAATCTCAATTGCCACATCATTTTATGATGTAACAAATTGTTTTTCCTGTCACCATTCAGTACATCAGGTCACTTCTACTCCAATGCACAAAAATTAAACTGCACAAAGTTCTTACATGTTGATGCATGCTTTGTAAGAGCACTTTTGCTCTAGTTTCTCTGAATACTGTAAATATATTGATAGATTCTCTTATTAAGTGCACTGTTGGCCTTTCTAACATAGAATTCAGGACATGACCCACACCATGCCATGTAGGCAACTCTAGCAGAAAAGCAAGTGAATCATTTGTAACTGGCACTGTAATTGATCACATTTAATATCAGCCTATCTAGGTTAGAGTCAATATACCCACACTGGTGACAACAACCACATTTAGTAGTTTGTGGAAACCCTATGGTAGTTTGCTTATTTAGTTTCTCCAGAATTCTCCTGAAGGTAAAACAATTTTTGTAAGCAAAGGTGAGGGGGGGGGGGTGACTGAAAAGCAAACTTAAGTTGTCATTACAGTGCATTATCTACCAGTTTTTGTTAAGTATCCCCCTAATATCTTTTGAATCACTTGTTAAATGCAAAGCCATGTTACTGCCAAAATTAATCACTGAACCAGTGGCAGACCCAAAGACATTTTCAGCATCATTGGACTGCATACCATGCTTAATAATTGCACCATACATCCTAGTTCTTTCTTGAAAAACTTTTTCCCCAGCTCCGTCAATGATACTTTGAGAATATCCCCTTTCTAGAAACATGACTTTTAATAAGTCAAATTCCTACAAACATATTTTGTCATTAGATGTTAGTAGTTGAGATGCAAATAAACTGAATCTTAACCATCCACCTTTTTTGATGTAGGGGGTGGTTACTCTGGAAGTGCAAAAATGTGTTGCAAAACATGGGTTTCCTCTAGATTGAAGTCTCAATTACACCAAAGTTACCTTTTTGTACATAAATGTCAAGAAAATGCATAACTTGTAGGTCAGTGTAAAAAGTAAACTCAAAAAACAAAGAAGTTCTCTCAAGTTGTTTAACAAAATCAGACAGGAAATGACCATCACCACCTGTCCATATAAAAAATATCATCAAGGTAGTGATAATAACAAGAGCAATGTTTAAAAAGATTCAAGTGAAAAACAGAATTTATCTCCAATCTCACTAGCATGCCATTGGCAAATGTTGGAGCACATGTGACCCCCATCACAACACCACAGATTGTTTGTAATATTCACTTTCAAATGTAATAAACTTATTATCCACTATGACTGCCATGAAATCCATAATGAGAGAAACATCACAGGCTGAAAACACTGCATATGTGGAAATAATTTCATTAAACCTCTGAGTGCCCTCTTCATGGGGAATAGCAGTGAACACATTTTTGATGCCACATGTAACATTGGTATGTGATACATCAACAGTGACTTTGTTTAAACAACCCTTTAAGTTTTCTGTCCACAAACTTGACTACTTGCTCTGTAATTGTTCCACCAGCAGAAACTATGGGGCATAACGGGGGTCTATGACAATGGAATGTGTTTTAGGTATTCCAAAAATTTTTGAAATACAAGGATTTTTGACTTTGAAAAAATCATGGTGTCCAGAAGGTATGGTGTCAAAAAGTAACAGTTCATCGAGGTGAACATTAATAACATGATAGGCTATATTCATTTCACTGATGGAAGAATTATATAGGTAGATTGGTCATTTAACAAAAAATGCATCCTGCCTGCGTGTCTACTATTGTGATATTCATAATGACCAGTCCACTGCCTTTGTCAGACATTATACAACATGATTTCCCATCATTTGTAATACTATTCAGAATGTCACATGCCTGCTTAGATAAATTGAAATATTTGTTCTTATGTTTATTTCCCAATAGTTCTCTTATTTCTCTTTCACAGTTTTTTTTTCAAAAGTATTAATGATGGGATGTAAAATGGGTTAGCTGTACATTTCCATCTAAGGGTAATGTTAGCAGGATCATATCCCGTATTACCACCAATCAAAATTTGGAAATTCAGTTTCCTTGTAAAAACTTTGAAATCTAATAGGTATAAAAGTGAAGCCCTTCAAAAAATGTTGGTGATGTTCAGGGCCAACAACATCTGAAAAAGTATAGGTGTTGAAATTAAAAATGGAATTTACAGACACGGTACATTTATCACTTCTGGATACCTGTAAATCAACAATGTCAAAAACACAGGCTTCATTGATAATTAGTTGTTGTTCCTGCACCGCTTGTTCCATGTCTTCCCATTGTGGAATTGTTGATAATTGGAATTCCTCCATTGTTTGCTGGCCAGGCATTCAGACCTCCTCACAGCAGGAAGTTCTAAAGGAGAATTATCACCAGGCTGGACAAGGAGAGGGTCATGGTCAGCTGCCTGTCCAGTGCCAGGAGTGTCACTCAACAACAATTATTGTTATGATTCTGATATAGTCCATCTTGGGTTGAAAGACTTGAGACATACCTCTCTGGAGTATATGAAGAGAGACATAACTAAACTGTCAGATTATGTGTCCCAGCCAGTTATGACCCTAGCCCTAAGCAGCATTTTACCTTCGCCCATGATGATGCCACAGTATTAAAAGTTCAACTTTAACAACTGGCTTAGCTTTGGTGTCAGTCTGGGGATCTAGTATCTCTCAGCCTGGGAAGACATAGTTGAAAGGCCATGCTGCTTTGCCAAAGATGATCTGCACCTGTCTCCTCTAGGCTTTCGGATACTGGCAAAGGTGCTTGCCTCCCCAATAGTACCCTTTTAAGGCAATGTCAAAAGAATATATTTCCAGTGTAATAAAATCCCATCAAGACAAGCTCAAGGTTCTCTTGCTTAATGCTAGGAGTCTTAACAGGAAAGTGCACTCCATGGAAACACTTCTCACCTTGGAAGATGCTGATGTCTGTGCAATCACTAAGACATGGTTCAAAGCTGAGGACAGCACTCCGGCTGTCCATGACTACAATGACCTCCAAACATTCAGACCTCAAAATGAGCATGAGAGAAGCAAAGGTGGAGGTGTAGCCATATTCATTAATTCCAACTACACCTCAAGACTGATCAAACAGTATGACTCTGTTGAACTACTGTGTCCAATTAACTATAGAAAAAATAATCTACCACATCATTGCTAGCTATAGGTCCCCCTTCATGAAACAAGAAAATCGCTCTGCTTATCTTGACTTACTGGAGTCATTCGCCATACAGCCAAATACCTTGGTCATGGGACATTTCAACTATCTTTCCATCGACTGGGTGACATACACTAGCACAACCACTCTTGCCTAGAGGTTTCTGTGCTTTGTCAACACAAATGCTCTGGAACAGAGAGTCTGCACCCCCACCAGAGGCTCAAATGTACTTGAAATAGTGCTTAACACGTAATAAGCAATGATATACAAAGTTTAAATACCACCCCCCCCCCAAGAATCACAGGAAATCTTAATCCTAATCCTAATGAATCCAATGCAATGGTGTACACAAATGCTCGGTATACACACTTAAGCAACTGTATAGACTCAGGAGTACCTGACTAGATCAAATCCAGGACATCCCAAAAAATAAGCCACCAAAGTGGACCTCAAGTAAAAACAGGTTATACAACAGGAGGAAAAAAATGATGTCTAAGAACAAGAGAGAACCAACTCGGCAGAGAAAGAATTCAACCTCTGCTGAACAAGCAAATCAGAAATCTTGCCAAGCCCTCTAAAGCTAATTACAAAGCTAAAATGGCATCCCTAACTAAGGAAAATCATAAGGTGTTCTTTAACTATGTCCAAAATCTAAAAGGGAATGCCCAGCTGTGTGCCAAACTGGTAGTGGGTGCTACAACACATACTATACTGGAGGAAATTGCCAACCTGCTAGCTGACAGATTTGACACAGACTTCATCTGCCCTGTCTCCACCAGCCATATCCCAAAGCATACCTGACACCAGTCCTCGTCCTATTATCACCAGAGATCAGGTTATATCAGTGTTCTCCAAAGCCAAACACATGGCCTCAATGGGACCAGATAAAATTCCGGGTTGTGTACTAGAAAATCAGAAACAGGACATAGCAGACCCATTTGGTGCCCTCTTTAACCACACCCTGAGAACAGGTTTATTCCAGCAGAGTGTAGAACAGTAACAGTTATCTCATTTCACAAAGAAGGGCTGTCAGCCAACCCTGGTAACTATAGACCTATAAGTCTAACCAGCCTCATTTGCAAGGCCATTGAAAGAATCATCATGGACCTTATTAATAAGGCCATAGGCTACCTTCAGACTCTAGACCTAGCCCTGTTTGGCTTTGTCAAGGGTAGATCATGTTTGTTAAACCTAGTAGATTTCTTCAAGAAGGTCAACAAAGCCCTGGATGAAGGAAAGACAATATATTCCACCTACTATGACATTGCCAAGTCTGTTGTCACAATCCCCCACTCAGGTATTATCAAGAATCTCACCCAGCTGTGGATTAACCCGTACATCATTATATGGGTAGCCAATTGGCTCACTGACAGTACACATACTGTCAAAGTAGGTGACTCTACCTCTAGTAGTACCACAAAGATCTGTGCTGGCCCTTTTATTGTTTGGAATCTATTTCTGGAAAGTCCAGACTAAAGTAGACAGCCTTTGGCTTACCAGGTTTGCTGATAATTGCAAATTGGGTGCAATCATTGAGTCCCCCAATGATGTTAACATATTGCAGAAGGGGCTAACACAGACAAATAATTGGTGGCAAAGCCGCACACTAAAACAAAATGTAAAAAAGTGCATTATTAACCTCTTTGGCAAAGTGAAATTTGTGCTTATTACAATATTGGATGCCTCCCCCCCCCCCGAGTTTAAACCCAATGGTGTGTGATTTGGGAACACCAGTTGATAGTAATCTGATCTTAAATCACCAAGGTTCCACAGTGTTGAGAAAAGCCTTCTATGTTGTGCATCTCATAAGTAAGGGCATTGCATCCAGGTCTAATGATGTTTTAACTCCACTGTACTCAACCCTCAACAGAACTTTAACAGAGTACAATTCTCCCATTTGGCATGTACCTTACCAGACACCTGCAGCAACTGGAGAGACCCCATAGGTTTCTCACCAAGAAAATACAGGGCCTCCAAACCATGACTTATGTGGATTGACTGAAAACTCTGTCACTGCACTCTGTGTCTTATAGGTAACTGAGAGGAGACTTGTGCCTGGCCTACAGGGCAATCTCCAACCTCCCTAATGGGATTATCGCACATCTGCAAGTCAAATGGCATAAGAGTCGCTCACTCTAGGGATCTTAAGCTAGTCTGTGAGATAAACAGAGCATGCTGGAGAGACAGAGATATCTCCTGGAGTTTGCCATTCCTGTGAAACAGAGCTCCTCTCTGACCTATATAAATGCAACCTTGATAAATGGATGGGTGACTGCAAATTAACCATGGGGGGGGGGTGCCAATGTCTCTAATGGACAGGGGTAGTCAGTGCTTATCATAGACTTGCTCTCTGAATATTACCCATCGAACCAATTGGGAAAACTAGAGATTAGCATTGTTAGACTTGTAAGGGTTCTATGGCCATTGGTCTAGAAACGTCCTATGAACCTATGAGCCAATGAACCTATTGGAGCTCAACTAGCAATTACTGTAAGTATTCCCCTTTTCTTTTGCCCCTGAAATTCTGCTAAATATCAACTGTTTGTTAATTTTGACTGAAGATCATGCTGGACAACTCTCCATTACAGAGTGTTTTTTTTATTATTGTTTTGGTTATTAAGTTGAGTTTATCACAGCATTGTGATATATAAAATACAATGCATCTGTGTAAGAGAGATAGGCACAGCTAAATCAACTTCAATATGTTATGATCAAAAAAAATCTCTGGAATCTGTTTGAATCTACTGTATGAAGATTTATTTAAAAGGGATAAGCATGGGAGTTCAAATTCCAAGAAGAGGCAATCCCTGAAATTGTTGTGTATCAAGGAAGTTCTTGTGCATAATTAATGAAATACACCTACAGCAATATTATGCAAAGGAAGATCTCTATTACAAAAAAGTAATTGACATAGGGGGCATTCAGTAAATTCTATGTGATAATTTCAACCATGTGCAAGTCGCGGCTCAATGTGCACACAGCCGCAATAAGTTTTACATTAAGTAAGCACTGCGTATTGGCGCAAACCCACGCGCAGACATGGAAACTTTTGTGGCATGCAAATTAAGCATAAGTACCTGAATTGTGTGCTAATGAAGAAAATTAATATTGTGGAGTGATTCAAGAAGTTGTAAAGTAATCGTGTAGACTCCGTGTTCGTGTTGACCATGTATGCGAAAGGTTACCGAATACAAGAGTCTACGTGGAAACTAGAACAAGTAATTTTCCATACATTCATAGAGAACAGACCCCAACATGCAACCCAACACACATTATGACATTCCCAAACATGTTGGATGCTAGAAAATTATGTTAAAATAGCAACAATTCCTTATTAAATGCCATGACATAACTGTCACTTTGCACCCCCACCTCCAAATGAACAATGTACTCATAACTAATGTAGACAGTTAAAAGTGTAAACCCCATGAAATATAGAATCCCAAATCTGAAATTTCTCTGTGCACATACACCTGAGTAACACCCTCACTTGACTGTACAGCATTGGGATCCCCTTCAGTTTCACTGCCTACATGGTTAACAACCATGTAGATTCAGGACTGTAAACACGGTGAAGATACAAAATGAGGTCAAAACTCAATAGAATTGCTGAATTCCAAAAACTTGTGACCGTGTATGGTTGTTCACTTCTTGTAGGCATTTCCACAGTGTTCATGTTGAATGCATGGCAACAGTGAAGGATGACATTCGGTGGTGTGTCAGGTTACACTTACAGACATGTACACGTAGGTCTGTGAAGTATAAAAGTGCATATAAGCAGTGCGCAATTCACAAATGCTGTGTCATCCTCTTTATTGTTTATTAAAATGTATATCTATCCGCATTACACTAAAATGTTTTTTTTAATTTTTGTCCATGTTTGCGCAATGTAGACCTTAGAGCAACCAAGGGAAATGGAGGAATGAATGGCATGTTTCTCAATGCATGTCACATAACTATTTCTATGGCATTATGTATATGTGTTGGG
>NC_056741.1:1769321556-1769331556 GCF_019279795.1 Protopterus annectens | reverse complement strand
AGTCCAGGAACCTTAAGGTGAGCTTGTTTGGACACAATATATTACTTCAAATTGATGGAAGGATAGTTGAAATCACACATAACCAAGGTGTTTGTCTGTATACTGTGTGACTCAAGTAGGTCCAAGTAGGCAGAGTGGTACTTGTTGTTTATGTCGGGGGACCTGTAGCTAACAATTATATGGAAGGGGGTTTTACATACAGTTAGTTGGACTTAGAGTAGTGTTATGGAGTCATACTCTTTGACCAGACTTGTGGTGTATTTGTCTTTAATGAAAATGAATACACCCCCACATTTAGTTCTTTCATGCTCATTTTGATGTCTGAACATGTGGAAGACATTGTAGCCTTGCATGGCCAGAGGGCTCTCTGCAGCCTTGAACCATGTCTGGTTGACTGAACAGACATGGACTTCTTCCAAGGTAAGGAGTTCTTCCAGTGAATGCAGTTTCTGATTTACACTCATTGTATTAAGCAGCATAACCTTCTAGTTATGCTGCTTCTAGTGGATTCTTTTATTTTAGGACTTTAGTTGTTCTGACATTGCCTAAAAAAGGCCACTAATGGGGAGGCAAGCACCTTCATATAGTACAGTGAGGTACATCTCCAGTAATTCCCTGCAACAAGGACTGTGACAGAGTCATAATGATACATATTGAGAGACTTGAGTGCATGTGTGATCTAATGTACCCTGGAACCTGACAGGCAGATGACTGTGCCCTTCTCCTTGTCCAGCTGGGTGAGGGGGACATCTGTGGGTCTCACTATGGAGTTGCTTATCAGCAAGATATATGGTTTTGAACTGTTTTGCCTTTGTGTATATTGGCTGAGGCACTGGTATGTGTATTATTATGTGTAGTGGATTCTGTTGGGTCTGCATTGTGAGCAGTAGATTTGTGCTTGGGATGTCTCTGATCCTTAGTTAGGTTTCTAGCGAGTACCTGCACATATGTGGGTTTATATGTTGTGAGCTTGTTATTTGCAAGGTGTGAATTGTGTGTGCTGACAATATGTTTGATATCTGGTTTGTTGTTGTTTGAGAGAATTGATTTCAAACTCTTAGTATAGATACAGCCCTCGCATGTTGTATTAGTTTGTTTTAGTAGTAACTGCTTGTCAGTATACATGAGGTAATTGCTCATTTGCCTCAGGATGCACATGTAAATCAGGCTATGTGAAGAAATTGTGGGAAAGTGTCCCCTATCCATGGAAGGTATATACTGTAGTAACTATTGGAGAGTGGGCCTGATGGACCAGGTTTTGGTGTAAGACTAACATAATGTGTCTATTCTATGAATGGCTAGGGCTACAAAAATGTGTCAAGGTTTCACAATGCACAAATGAGTTGTTTGCAGTACAGCAGTGTAAACTCTGAGCAGCTACTGTATACTGAGTGCAAACCTGGCAAAACACAATGCTGGAATACAAGCAAAGTTAAACTATTTTAAAAAAGTAAACAAAGGGAAAGGCCAAGAGTGAGCCTTATTCCAGCAATCCCAAACTCAGATGGGTTCTTGGTTGCACAGTTCTGCCACATGGGCGCAGGACTCTCACAATAATTCTTTAAAGAAAAGAAATGGTCAGGACAGGAAAGTGGTGAAATGTGGAGCAAGCAGAGGGAAAACAAAGTGAAAGGAGGGAAGGAATGTGCGGGAGGATGTAGCAAAGAACCATAGCTATCCATTTCTTCAAGAATAAAATATGAACATATATGCACAAATTTTGCTGAATTTGGACCATTACCTCCAGAGAGAGGAGTGACCACTACACAATCTGTTGTTTAGGGGATTGGTCTGAATCTTGTGTGTCACAAAGCCACATGTGTGAAATGGAGAGCTATGTATGGGACATTTTTTTTTGTGGGACAGGTGCCCATTTTTTTTTTTTTTTGAGAGAAGAGGAATGTTGGAGAAGGGCTGTAGGGATGTGTGGGTGAAGTAAGTTGGGCAGGTGAGGAAGCAATTGTAGACAGATCAAACAAAGAAGACAAGAGACAGGGATAGTGAAGGACACATGAGGTGGTTGAACACCCTCGTTGTGGAGGCGGTGGGAAATCCAGGTCCCATGTATGTCGAGGTGGTTGACGGTGAGAATGTAGTCCTTACCCAGTGACCTGTCATCACTGTCACCTCACTGTGCCACTGGCTGCAGTGCTCAATGTCTGCATCTTCTACAAGTGCTCTGTATGAGGATGGAGAGCAGGTGCTCCATATGATGTAGGCTTGCACCCACAATCCTGCTCACCATTCCTGGCAGTTCATCATGGGTGATAAGATCACCACTTCCATCACTGCTTCTGGTGGGAGCCTCAGGCCTAGCATCCAGGGGGAAAACTACCTGAGGTGCATGGTAGTGCAGGGGTGGCAGAGGGGGCTGTTACCAAGTTCTGCACCAAACATGTTGGGCAGTGGTGCTGTAGCCGATGGAGTGGGGGAATAACAAAAAAATTAAAAATTAAAAAAAAAAAAAACAGAACAAAAAAAAAAACAAAGAGAGAAAGGGGTTATGGTGAGAGAAAAAGTGAGAATATTAGTACCTTCATATGTGGCATACAAATCACTGATACAATTATTTGACTATATTTAGTCACCTTTACTTTTAACACTACAAACTCCTAACAAATTTCTTTATTACTTTTATAGAACGTCATTTGTGCCACTGATAAAGGGGTATGAAGTTACATTCCAATAATGATGAAAACCTAACAGTATTGTGTATTTGGAAGTGTAGTTTTGAACCCACAGCCAATGAGTACTCTCAAATACTGTACTGTTCTTTTATCCTACAGACTACTGCATGCATACTTTCCTTTTACACTCTGGAGTTGCTTGCTCACTGTTATTTGAGAATATGGCACCATTGCTTTCTGCTACAGACTAAGGCATACATAGTTTCTTTTAAAGTAGGGATATGCATGCTCAGTTTGATACAACTGTATTAAATAACAACTAAATGGTCCTGAACATTTAGTGCTACAAACTTACTATACAAATTATTATTATTATTAAAATACTATTTAAATAGTACTGTTCTGATGCATACATACCACATGCTTCTTGCATCCTTACTAAATGCTAACCATGGGATGGAACAGAACAGAACACCATTATGAAAGTCAGTCTTGAATATATTCAGCTTTTAACTCTTACAATTACTCACCAAAATTGATACTTAAACATCTGTGGGGTGTCCCCTTTATAAAATTCCCCAATCAAAAGGTCGAGAGTATCCTACTTCCTCCTCTGGAGGTGATTGAAGTCATATCTGCATTGCTCATCACTGTGGGGGATACCTGTAGCACTGGTTTAAGCCCTGGCAATACTATTCCAAGCTTCAGATTTATATCCTGAGCTTAAATAGCCCACCTTTTGAAGAACACACCCTCTGCAGCAACTCCTGACATGCCTACCATAGTTCAAGCTCAATATATAATAAGTATTTATTGCCATGCATTTTATATGCTGATTCTTTCCTGCCTATTGCATGTCTTGGGTGTACAGAGAGTGCTCATATTTTGATTTTGCAACATTTGAAAATGTTGCACGTTGCTTACCATCGTGCAAACACAGTAGGTGAGGGTGCACACTGGAAGTCACCATGTTCGGACAATAGTAAGTGATGTGCAACAGAGACAAACAATGCAATTGTTAGATTATTAGGTATACAGGCAATTGTGTAAATGTGCTAGTCAAACGTACCATGTATACAGTTCTTCTATACTTACAGTGATTACCACAAGAAGGTTGAGAAAGCAGTTGTGTTCGTTGCGCTTCATTGCTATAATCTGCAATTTCACAAAAGTAAAACAAAATTTGCACACCCTGCACTAGAACTCCAGGTCATCTATACTCCACATCTACACTTAATACATGCTGCCATTTGATTAGTTAGATGATATCTGCTATCTGAGTAGTTATTATAAGGTTCTCACTGTTAATTGTAGTGCAATGCTGCTTACAGTGTTTGCACAATTCACAATATTATTAATTGAATGCATCTGGTTTATATGTGTGGCTATCTGGGTACTTCCTACAACCTGGGTGGTCCATTCCTCCAGTTTGTGCACTGCTGTGTTTCGTGCAAACCAGGTGAGCACAGCTAAACATGATTATGCCAAGTAGCAGATCGTCCAAACACTAGACAAAAAAAAAAGAAATTAAAACACAAAAGGGAGACTGTCCAGAGTGTTGCAGAATGTCCTGATATTTGCATCATTTTTTTGGCCTGCTTCTTATAAAATATGTGGTTTATTGTGAAATCACTGAAGACTGAAGTCAATATATATTATACATTTCTGTTTTGTACTTCATATCCTTCAGAAAATGCATGTTGGCCCTCTCCCCCTTAGTTTAGCGCTTGACCACATTTATTACACTAAAAGGATGTATGGAATGATCCACATTCAGTGTGGAAGTTTTGCAGCCAGCAACACCGGTGCAAGCTGTAAAACACTGTGTACGCTTGCCATGAATCATTAATATTCATGTTGTGAAGCTGTGCAATGAGCATTATCACGTATAGAAATGCACTCCGTGTACACTGTGCGCAAAACCTACATGGAGTTTATTGAATCCTAATTATACCTTAAACTACTGGTGAAAGCCAAGGAATTGGACAGGCTTGAATGGGTCAATAATAAGTATAGGTAGTTTATGAAAACAATCAAGGGAATAATCCAGAAATCAAAATGATATTTAGCTAATATTTAAATCTGATAGGCTAATATCAGATATTAATACCATAATCTATAGTTGTATATCAGATTTCTGAAAGTGAATGTCTTCACTTCTCAGCAAAACTATGTAATGGAATAGTAAGTTATTACACTGGGAATAATAAGACCTCCCTTGAATATTGGATCCTGGTGTTTAAACACTTTATCTAGTGTGGTTGTTTTGCCATATAAAATAAATAAAAAGTTTGCTCCATTTAAAGTTAACAAAGATTTTATATTTTGAAAAAATCCCAGTAGGATTCTAGAAGCTGTATTGTTAATAAAATAAAAATCAAAGCTTTTTGAATTATATTAATTTTCGCAGTTAATACTGTAGCAAACCTGCTGAATTTCAGTTTACCCCAATATCCCAGATCAGCATTCACTTTATTAAGAATAACATTTAAGTTATGATAAATAAACTTACTTAGATTATATTTATATTTAGCACTGAGATATTTAACCTTGTTAAGCAAAACTGCTAATTTCTACGCAGACCTTTTACCAGAAATGTTAATATTCAGGTTTAGGGGAATTAAAGCAGACTTATCAAAGTTTAACTTATAATTTGATATATAATCAGAGGCTTGTATTTCCACTAATAATTGATGTAAAGCAAAACTGAGCCTAAGAAGATAAACCATTATCACACAGAAAACAGTTATAGACATTTCTAAGTTACTATCTTTTATACCATCAGCCCCTAGGTGCTGGGATAGTTTTCAAAATAAAGGATCTTGAGGCAGAATAAAAAGATGGACAAATAAGAGAACTGTTGGTACATGTATCTCTTAGAATATTAATTTTTTAGAGATAAGACTATTAAGTCCAGAGGGGTAAGTTACATTTTTGTAAAAACTTAAAAAAAAAAAAAAAAAAAAAAGAAATGGAATGTGGACATCTTGATCAAAAACTGCCCATCGGTATTATTATGACTATTATTATTATTATGGTAAGCAATTATTTTTAATTACCTTGTATTTTCCTATTCTGCATGAAAAAATTAATGAAAATTAGCAGTACTACAACAATTTATGGATATTGTTCACAGGTAAAAAAAGTTCCAACCTTTATATATGTCAAGCATAATCATTTAACAGTTTATGTTCCTAAAACCACTCATGTTGGTAGCACACTACCTGGGACTGTCACTGCAGTCATCATTAGTTCATATGCTTTTCAGGTAGTTTAAGTTCATTCACAGTAGTGACCAGAGATCTGAAATCCATTATTTCATCTAGTTAGGAACCTTCATCTTCTTCCAAAGGGGCAAACTGATTCTTTTTCTTGTGGAATAAACTCTAGGAGTCAATTTGTTTTCAGCAGTATCGGCATAGTTCTTAACAAAGAGTATGGAGGCTTCAAACACTCAGCTTTCTTTGTGCTGGTTTCTTTGTCATGCTTCTTAATGGTAGTTGGTGCAGAGAGTTAAAACAGTGAATTATAGCTCCTGTGGAACAGGGTTGGATCTCCTCAGACCTTTTTTGTCTACTGTGTTACCTTGAGCAAGTAACTTAACCAGATATTGCTCCTGGGTCACCCACGAAAAGGGACTGACTGTATTCCTTATGGGCCTACCTGGCTAACAAATAGGTAATTATATATTTTAATGAGTAGTTTAGCTTTATTTTGAGATTATTATCAGTCACTGTGTGCCCCCATCCAGAAAGATTTTAACCTCTGTAGGGAAATCAAAGTAGAATTTCTGGACCTTCTTAGGGACACATAAAGCCACTGAATACTTGAGCGAGACAGAATACTTATGTTTTGTGAATGCTTCAGGCTTTGAATAAACAGTCTCATTTTACTGAATAAATAATGTTTGGCTAACAAAGAGGCTAAGAGAACAATCACAAAGGCAAAGAACAAAGTTTCAGAGAAACTCTACCAGCTTCTGAAAAGGGACTCAGCAAATAGCACAGATAAGCTTTAATAGGTTGAAAGCCAAAGTTAGAAAGCTAGAAATCAGATATTAGTCAATATGGAAGCCAGCAATAATTTGCCCATCAGTCCAGACGACATCAAAGGCAGATATTCAGTAAGACTAGCTTCTGAATGATAAAATCCACACAGACATTTAACTACCCCATGCATAGAATAAAGAAGAACCTACCCTAAAAAAATAAGAGCAAAATTAAGGAATATAAAGTCAGGGAATGCAGTAACCTCAACTTATATCATGGAAGAACCGATGAAGATTTTAGGTGTCTTAGGGAAGAAATGTCTCCTGAGGGTAGTTATCATAATATGGAGAGAAAGATGCATCACACATGACTTGGGCAAAAGCATTCTATTGTCAATGTGTGCAAGACCAAAGAGAATATTCACAATTCTGATCATTGTCAAGCATCAAATTCATGACACATGGCATTTGTGTGCTAGAGAGGTTGACTGATAAGTGAATACACAGAGTTGTAGAAAATAAGATGGGAGATGAGCACTTCAGATTCAGATCAGGAAAGTTCAGCCAGGCTTTCCTACATGTAGAGAAAGCATACAGAAAGGTCTCAAAAAAGCTGGTTTGGGCAATTCCTCAAAACTTTGGTTTCCCAGAAACATATTGCAGGATATGCACAATGACCTAATGACACAAGTACAAACAGAGTTCAAACTGTGATAAAGCTGTCATGGCAGCAAATACGAAAATCAGAAGAAGCTGAAAACAGAGAAAGGGAAAATAGTGGAATGGGATAACAACATCAAGTAGCTGGAAGAGATGGTTCAGAAGAAGGCAAAAATGAATGAGGAAGTCAAAGCTAGAATCATAGGTACTGCAATCAACTAGCACATATAGTCAGGGCTGGTCTTAATGAAGAATACCAACGAAGCTTAAAAGTAAGGTGTACAAAAAAGTGGTGTGACCAGTATAACTGTATGGTATAGAAACCAGGACAGTGAAAGCAGTGCAAATGAGGAAGCCTGGGGTGATAGGCATGGAATGCCTTAAAAGCATATATACCTTTGAACTGTACAAATGTTCACAGAAAGTCCAGATTTTTTACTCATATTTTTGGTCCATTTTTCAGAAAATTGTGCTTTATTCACAATTAATGACAGACATTTGAGTTTCAGACCTCATACCCTTCAGAAAATTCATACTAACGCAAAACCTGTTATTTAATCAACTTTCTAAGTTTGTAGGAACAATATTTAAAAATGATCACTATTTTTTGTCCTTTGTCCTCCCATTATTTATGGCTTTGTCCAGATTTCTTCCTCTAAGAAATGGAGAGGTATGGATGCATACTCTAGGACAGAATATGAAATAAGGAAATCAGAACCGAAGCCAGAGTATGATCAATTGTAGAGAACGTCAAGAAGAACAGATTGTGGAAATTCAGTCACGTGCAGGAAAGCAGAAAACAATTTGGTAAAGATGATTTGGGAGAGAGAGGAATAATGCAAGAGGACATGAAGATGGCCAGCCAAGAAATGGAGGGATGGCATGACAGAAGACCTATGATAGTCAGGCTTGACTGTCAAAGTAGGTAGGAGAGTGGCACTGAACTGAGAATGGGGGTAAGAGCTGATGCAACATTCTGATCTATGTAGAAAATAAGAAAAAAGGGTATTATGATGATTGATGATGATGATGATGTCACTGAATAAAACCTTTTTGCAATCATGAGAGAGAGGGGGGTAGTTATACCACAGTATCAGATATCTTACAAGCTGCACCGAGTTCCCTAAGCTTTTAAAATACTTCTCCATCTAAATAGCTTGTAAATCTAATAAAGAAATGACTAAGCTGGATTATTGGGAATCTGGTTAAGTACTTGATGGGGGTCTGTCAATTACTGGGAGTGGTTACAACTTTAATAGCAAGTATATTTCCTTCTGGGTGAATGTGATGGGGAGGGCGGGCCTGTCCTCATCCCCTTCTGTCAAGCTGATCAAGTCCAGCTATTTTTGCCTAGATCAGTTGGCTAGATGACTGACATTGACTTTTGTTTCTAATATATAGGTTTGGGTGTATAACTCCTCAATCAGAATTGTGAAGAATGAGAGTAAGAATTGATGGTCCTGCAGTGTTCTGTGCTATCGTTCCATTTTATTATTCATATGCAATATCTGTATCTGGCTCTCATCTGCTATTACTTTTAATGATTTAGCTTCCTATAAGAACCTCTACAGCATATTTCAAAGGGCATCTATTCAGGTTTCAAGCACCATGAACTTACTCTGCAAGAGCATCTTTTGCATTTTTCTGCCATCAGCTCTGATTCAGGGAGCTGATTTCAGGCAGAAGGAAAAAAATAACAACACAGATTTCCTTAATCTCTATCATTTATAAGGGGATCTCACATACATACATATACATATATATATATATATATATATATATATATATATATATATATATATATATATATATATATATATATATATATATATATATGTTACCTTATGTTTGTGAGTATTTCTTGAAGAAAGGGCTTCAATGCTTGTAAGTATCCTGATTTCTGGAGCTGCTTCAAATAAATATGATTCCATTTGTGTGTCTATCTGAAGGCTGCATATTTGTCTCTGAATTTGTTGAGAAAGTTTAAGTCTGTGGAGCTGGCTGCTACATATGGTTGTCAATCTCATTTTCAGTTGTTAGTGAATCAGTTGATTGCACTGTTTTGTGGGTGACAGTAAAATACTTGCAATGCATGAGACCATGAAAGCTTCATTTCCTTAGTAGACTGCTGGATTTTTTATTATATTGAAAACTACTGTTTCCTAATGGAATTTTAAAAATGTTCAGACTAAGCCCACTTCTAAGGCATCTATGGGCTCCAATAAGTGGTATTTTACATGAGTAGAATAGGACTGATAAATTATATATTCACGTACAAGCTGGATTGTCTGTAAAAACTGAAGAAGAAACAGATTGTAACGCACGAAGAAGCAATGAAGAATGTTTTGGAGCAATGAAGAATGCACTTGATATATATATATATATATGTATATATATATATATATATATATATATATATATATATATATATATATATATATATATATATATATATATATATATATGTACACACACATATATATATATGTACACACACACACACACACACACACACAGATACATGTATAAAGAGAGAGAGAGAGAGCTATCTATATCATATATGGGAACACTTTATAATCCCAAAATTCTGAAATATCGAATTTCAGAATCCCGAGATTATACAGCCGAAAGCTCAAAACTCAAAATCCCCAGAAGCGTGAATTTCAAAATCCCGCAGTTCGGAGATGTTGAAGTAGTGCTTCTTGTGTTGCAGTGTGTGAATGGA
>NC_056741.1:1769301259-1769321056 GCF_019279795.1 Protopterus annectens | reverse complement strand
CACCACTTCCATCACTGCTTCTGGTGGGAGCCACAAGCCTTTTCTCCAGGGGAAAACAACTACCTGAGGGGCTTGGTAGTGCAGGGGCAGCAGAGGGGGCTATTACCAGGTTCTGCACCAGATATGCTGCACAGTGGTGCTGTAACCAGTTGAGTGGGGAAAGGTGGATCCCATGTGGCAGGCTCACCCCACTCTGCTGTGGGAATAACAAAAAATAAAAAAGCAAAAAAAAAGCAAAAAAAAAAATAAAATAAAATAAAAGAGAGAAAAGGGTTGTGGTGAGAAAAAAAGAGAGAAAATTAGTAACTTCATAGTTGACATACAAAGCAGTGATACAATTATTTGACTCTTCTCTGTCACCTTTACTTTTAACACCTACAAACTCCTAACATATTTCTTTATTACTTTTAAGACTACCCAGATTATAACCAAGGCACGCTATACTACAGATTGTAGCCACCAATACTTGATGTGTGCATATATTGCACTTATGTGCATTCCATTTATACTAATTACAGTTTATAGAAGGTAATTTGTGCCACTGATAAAGGGGTATGAAGTTACACTCCAGTAATGATGAAAACCTAAATTTATTGTACATTTAGGAAGTGTAGTTTTGAATCCACAACCTATGAGTATTCTCAAATACTGTATTGTTCTTTTATCCTACAAACTACTGCATGCCTGCTTTCCTTTTACACTCTGGAGATGCATGCTGACTGTTATTTGAGAATATGGCACCATTGCTTTCTGCTACAGATTAAGCCATACATAGTTTCTTTTAAAGTAGGGATATGCATGCTCAGTTTGATACAACTGTATTAAGTAACAACTAAATGGTCCTGAACATTTAATGCTACAAATTTACTATACAAATTATTATTATATTTTAAATAGTACTGTTTTGATGCATATATACCACAAGCATCTCGCATCTTTACTAAATGCTAAGCATGGGATGGAACATTCGAGGCTCGCTCTACAGCAGCTATGAAAAAAACAGAATAAAACAGACCACTATTATGAATATCAGTCTTGACTATATTCAGCTTTTAACTCATACAATTGCTCACTGAAATTGAAACTTACACATCTGTGGGGTGTCCCCTGTATGAAATACCCCAATTCAAAAGTTGAGAGTATCCCACATTTTTATTTTATTTATTTTACATTTGTTAACCGGGCTAGTCTAGCTGGATATAAGTCCATTTTCAGTAGAGGCCCGGGGAGAAAAGTTCCAAACATGAACAGTGACAAAGTTAACAATGCATAGAAACATAAAGAATCACAGTACAGGGTAGTATTAGTCTAAAAGCAGTTATAATAATAAATTTATAAACTATAACAATTTTAGTAAAAATGATACTAAATAATTATACAAACCACAGTAGAATGTATGAGCAAGTCTCAGGTAGGGGAAGAGAACATAAATGTTATTCTCATAAATCAAAGAAAGAGTATTAACTAGATTTGGAGGCGTAGGTTACAGGGGTAGGGATAGGGATAAGAGTAAAAGTGAAGAAGATATCAGTCTGGGTTACCGCATGGACAAAACCAATGAGTGTTCAGATGTTCTTTAAGAGGTTTTTGAAAAAGAGAAGTAGACGCAAGGGTAGATAATTCTGAAGGAAGATGATTCCAGATTTTTCCTGCAGTGTTTTTGCTTGACTCCTAGTTAAAGAGGATGGGCCCATAGTTACTGCAGTGGGCTATTTAGGCTTAGAATATAAATCCAAAGCCTGGAATAGTCCAAGGCACATCCTCCTCTGGAGGTGATTGAGGTGATATCTGCATTACTCATCACTGTGGGGGATACCTGTAGCACTGCCTGGCAATACTATTTCAGGCTTCAGAATTATATTCTGAGCCTAAATAGCCCACTGTAGTAACTAGGGGCCCATCCTCTTTAACTAGGAGTCAAGCAAAAATTGGGGCTCCTGCACACCCCACCTCTGTGGCTGAAAGTGCACACCCTCTCCAGCAACTCCTGGCATGCATGCCATACCTCAAGCTCAATGTATAATTAGCATTTCCTGCCATGCATTTTATATACTGATGCTTTCCTGCTTATTGCATGTGTTGTGTGTACAGAGAGTGCTTATATTTTGGTTTTGCAACATTTGAAAATGTTACACATCACTTACCATTGTGCAAACACATTAGGTGAGGGTGCACACCTGGCAGGTACCATGTTTGCACAATAGTAAGTGATGTGCAACAGTGCCAAAGAATGCAATTGTCAGATTATTAGGTATACAGGCACTTGTGTAAATGTGCTAGTTAAATGTACCATGTATACAGTTCTTCTACACTTAAAGCTATTACCCCAAGAAGGTTGAGAAAATAGCTGTGTTCATTGCACTTCTTTGCTATAATCTGCAGTTTCACAACAGTGAAACAAAATTTGCATACCATGCACTAGAACCCCAGACCATTTGCACTAAACATCTACACTTAACAACTGCTGTCATTTGATTAGTGAGATGATATCTGCTATCTGAATAGTTATTATAAGGTTCTCACTGTTAATTGTAGCACTATGCTGCTTACCATGTTTGCATAATGCACAATATTATTAATTGAATGCATCCGGTTTATATGTGTGGCTGTCTGCGTTCTTTCTACAACCAGGGTGGTCCATGGCTCCAGTTTGGCACTGCTGTGCTTCCAAACCAGGTGAGCACAGCTAAACATGTTTATGCCAAGTAGTGGATCATGCAAACACTGGCCAGAAAAAAAAAAATTAAAACTCAAAAGGGAGACTGTGCAGAGTGTTGCAGAATGCACTGATATTTGCATCACATGTTTGGCATGTTCCTTACAAAATGTGTGGTTTATTGTGAAATCACTCAGAATTGAAGTCAATATATAATAACATACATTTCTGTCTTGGACTTCATATCCTTCAGAAAATGCTTGCTGGCCCTTTGTCCCCCATTAGTTTAGTGTTTGACCACATTTATTACACTAAAATGTTGTGTGGAATGATCCACATTCATTGTGCTAGTTTTGCAGCCATCAACACTAGTGCAAGCTGTGAAGCCTTGTTTATATGTGCCATGAATCATTAATATTCATGTTGTGAAGCTGTGCAATGAGCATTATCGCGTACACAAATACACTCTGTGTAGGCTGTGTGCAAAACCTACATGGAGTTTGTTGAATCTCGATCATAGCTTAAACTACTGGTGAAAGCCAAAGAATTGGAAAGGCTTTAATGGGTCAATAATTTGTATAGGTAGTTTATGAAAACAATCAATGGAATAATCCAGAAGTCAAAATGATAGTTAGCATTTGCTGTCCACCTGCAATGGTTATGCACTTTTTGGTCCTGTAACGTGGTGCTGACTTCCAAAATGCCCTCTTCTACAAGGCGTGATGATGTCACCCACCTTTCGACTACCAGCTGACAATGTAATATCATGTGTTTTCTGTGGTACATGATATGACACATGTGATAAATACTGTAATCTATAGTGTATAAGACTATATAGGTAGTGGATCTCGTCTCACTCCAGCTCACTTGTTGCATGACTGTGTCAGTGTGTTTGTATATCCTCCTGCAAAAAAACAGACATTCCCTCATAGGCTATCCACCTCCAATGGTTATGTACTGTTTGGCCCTGTAACTTGCTTCTGGCTTCCAAAGTGCTCTCTTCTACAAGGCCTAATGATGTCACCTACCTTAAGACTACCAGCTGAGAGTGTAATACCAGATGTAAGCTGTAGCACATGTGATAAATACTGTAATCTGTAGTGTAAAAAACTAGATAGTTAGGGGTTTTAATCTCACTCCAGCCCACTTGGTGCATGTGTATATTTCCATATGGCATAACTCTGATAGTCTAAAAAAGTAGGGTTTTGCAGTGTTCTATTTGTAGCGGGTGATGTGGCCCCCCAAAGGACTGACCACAACAAAGCCTGCATATATCATCAAGTATAATATGTCCTAAAATTATAGCACTAGCAGACATGAGGTGTGTTGAATGTACCATGTACTGTGATCTGTAGTATGTACCATTACAGAGATAAGCATTCACACCTACATACAGCCAACCTGCACTACATGTGTGCCTTGGTGTGTCCTGTATACACTGATTAGAAGTGCTACTAGCCTCAATGTAGACATGTTTGTGCGTGAGCCTGTTAGAGCATTTTACAATGTGTTATGGAACCATGGAACATTTGAATTGAGCACAGAGTACTGTAGCCCTCGACTGCCACTGGTTGGAAATATGTGGGTGCATTTACTGTTGCATAATCAATACCAACAGGTTTGGGAAGTACATCCCAGACTGTCACTGGTATACTGAATGTTGCAATCATCACAGCCATCATTGTGTGCAATGGCACCCTTGCCATGTCACTACACAGGCATATAATACAACTGTAGCAGCCACACAGGTTCCAGGATACACCAATACACAGTGTAGATAACATGTCCTATGGAGTCCAAGTCAGGACCATACACGTGTAGTGTGTCTCTGAAATGCTTTGGAGGAGATGTGTATGGCTCCATACAGGGAGGTATCAGTTCCCACTGTGTAGCTCTCGTGTAACCATGACAGAACTAATACGTGTCACCTCTTCTACATACCAGCAACATCAGTGTGGTATGCATAGCATGCTGGTAAGACAGGTATGTAATATAGACATACCCTACATGATATAGCCCCCTCATGCATGTCATGAACACATCTGCTGTGACACACATTATGTGCAGGTTACACATTGGGATGGAGAATACAACAATCATAACTGTTGCAAAGCAACTGTTAGTACTAGACACAGGATATATGTACTTGGGGAATCTCCATCAAAACCCTAGTGGCACTTAGGAAGAGTAGCAGACCTTCTCACAGATTAGGAATACATGAGTATGCTGAATGCTGCCATTGTCCTTGCTGATGACATATGTCCACCATGTTGAAATGCCATTCTGTGATACTTTATTTCCACTGTGTACCCATAGATTATCCCAAAAGACTCCTGTAACAGAAACATAAACAGGCCCATGACACACCTATCATTGTGTAACTATGCACCAATTCAACAGCATACAGCATAAGGACAACATAAGGTACAGAAACATATATGACATACTTGTGACAAATGCCAGCATACAGTATCTATTTTTAACCACAACAAGTGGCATGGTGAACCAACACTGCATTATACAAGTGCATGTGAAGTCATATTGTCACCCTGTGGATCAGACTCATAGCTTCACTTCCCTGCATCAATGTTGAGGATGACAGGGATGTGGCACAGGCATCATCACTTGCACAGGGTGTTGTGTGAGGATGCAGGAGGCCTAGGCTGGCCCAAATGGTAAACAGCATATGTGTGAGTCAGGGGAAGACTGTAAGATGGACCATGGAGAGGTGCTGTGTATGTCTGTAGGTGAACTGCATTTGACACTGGTGTGTGAGCATGTGTATGTACACAGTCAAGCTCAGTGCTAGCCCTACACGTGTGTATGTTGAACAGCTTTGGATTGTACATGGTAGATTTGACAGTTCATTATCTCTGGCCCCAAACATAGGAACTGGCTTTGCCAGGAGTTGCAGTGACATAACCATGCCCAAGGTCAGAAGCGGTGCTAGTATCTGATGGTGACTGCTGTCTGCTGGGACCATGTCCCCATGGGACCACCCAGGACCACAAGCCTATGGCCTGCGACACTGTGGTGTGGACAGCACATTTGTCTCTGTAGCAGTGGATGTACTACCACTATAGGAGTATGAGTGCACACAGACAGACTTTAAGCAGATGGTGTTGCTGACCTATGTCCATGGGTCCTATGCTCAACTCCAACCACATGTTCCAGCACAGACAATGTGCAGTCCAAGACAGACAATGCCTCAGCCCACTGTCTGTCCCCTGCATCAGTGAATTGATCCAGGGTATCCCCAATGAGATGGAGGCTGTCACAGATGTCAGACTCTACGGCATCCATAACCCTATGCATATGTCTTATGTTCTGTTCAGAACGTGCCTCTGCCTTCACGATGGCCCAAAACATGTGCCAGATGACCCTTGATGTGACACCTGCAATAGGTGGTGGACAGACAGCAAGCCTCCTACAAGCACACCTGCAATCTACCTTTGTGGGCCCTCACCAGCTCTCTGGCTATGAGTAGTGCCTACACTCATTGGCACCATAGTTGCCACACTATCCTGTTCAATGTCTCCACCCTCTGACTATCCAATATCAGTGACCTCTGGGTATGAGGTATGTGTGGGCATACAGACTGTGTTGCAGTGACAATGGGGTCAGAAGAGTGATGTCTACCTCTGGGACAGATTCAGCCCCCAACACCCCCACCTGTGCTTCACTGTGGCCACAATCATCATCAGTGTCTGAGGAGACACTGATATCAGGTTGTGTAGAGGACAGACCTCACCCCCCGTGGTTACCTACAATAAGAAAGAAAAAAGCAGTACATTTATACCTGCCCTATTGTGTATAAAAAGCATCCAAAATCCTCATAGCAATGAAGACTCTCAACTGGATTAATGGTCAAACAACTTCCTTTCCCACCTTCGTCCACAAAGCACTACCTTGGAACAAAATTCAAATTCAACTAAGGATGTTTATAACAATCACTTGAAGTAAATCAAGTCAAATGTGACCAGTAATATTTACCTTTTAATTACTCAATATGACACTATAATTGAAAAAAACAACACATAAAAACCCAATACAATTCTCTTAACAATTATACGAAAATACACATTTCATTGCCTAATATATTTGCCTTCAACCTGTTACATTTTAAAAAACATTTTAGAGTCTTTCCCCTCAATTAAACCAGGAGCTTTATATGCTCTTACTTGTAACTGCCAAAATGTATCTGTTTGTTGAACTACACTCCCGTGATTACCCCTTCTAGAAACCTTATGTACCTCTTCCAGACTGGCATTTAAAAACAACCTACTCTGTTTACACGCATTATTACATTTACATAGGGCATTAATCTGGTCTTTAACTGTACTAGAATACAATTGCTCCTTAATAAAACAAGTTCCATACTTACCAGGGGCAGCACCATTGCCTTGGGCAATACCTGATGGACTTGTGAAAAGTTGAGGGTGGTGTAATGTCAGTACCACTGCATGTTGCAGAACAACAAGGAAATACATCTCACATGTACAGTAGCTACTGTGTTACTTGTTGTATTGGTCACAATCTGCTTATGAGTATATACATGAGGGTAACCCCCCAAAGAAGATAGGCCTGACCCCCACATAAAAGTATCTACAGCCTGACACACTGACTGCTACAGTATTACTATGCTTCTCACAGTAAGCTTACCTGCATGCTCCTCAGCTGTGGATACTGTGGCACTCACATCCACGATGTACATTGTGATAGATGCCAGGGAGCTGTTGCTTGTGCCTAGGTACACTAGGAATTCCTCAATGGCTGAGAGTTGTTGCTCTACTGCAGGACCTTTATCTGTGACAGCATGATCCCTGGGTATACCTGCTGCTGGTTGTTGTGCAGCATTAATCATATCGGTTGCCTGGTTTTGAACCTACTCATATGTCCTGCCCTGCTGGCCCATGTCATTCACATCACAGACAAGGTCTGACCATAATGCAGCCTGCTGTTTCTTATTATGTTTCACCCTGGATAGCAGGATATCATGATGATGCCTTAGTCCTTGTAATTTTATTTCATTCTCTGCATCTGAGAAGGGTGGGTGTCATCTCTGGTACATTATTCCTGAAAGACTACACAAGGTGAACACATTACAGAATCAGATATGTGGATGTCCACTATGTATAGATACAGCAAGGACAAAATGGTCAGCACTATCCACTGCTTACTCACATGTCATAGCGCAAAGTGTGACAACATACATGTGCGGATATAACCAAAATAGTATCAATGCTGAGGTACTTCCCTGTGTGCCATCAGAGATTTTGCTGTATGATTATACACCCAACACTCCAGTCTATGTTGGTGTATTCCCTAAGGCCAACCACCCAATAATATGTCATCAGATCAGTACCAAACAAATAACAGTATGCTATTATAACCACTTTCAAGGGCAGTCCAACAACAGCAGTGTGCCACAATGACAAAAGACAATGCAACATTGGAGTATTGTACATTCCCTGTAGGTGTAACACAGCAGGAAATCAGTGACATGACATTACCACAGGTGTAAGTCAGGCTTACTGCTGTAATCCTTTTCCCAATACCTGTATCCTCCTATCTGCATCCTGTTATACACAAAACAACAGTGACATACTTGGTGGCAGTACTCCTATATTGAAATGTGCTAATAGTAATATTTCGCAAACGCAAGCTGTATGTGAGCAAAGTCTCATACAGAATGGTTCCCCATAGTCAGCTGCCTGCCTTTTAAACATGCTTCCCATCAGCAGGTAATTACCTCTAAACCAGTCTATGGTTCTGAAATGCTTATTGCAGCCAAAACATCTGAATTGCACTGTCATTAGCCAATGACATGCAACCATTGTGCAATATATAAGGCCTTCATGTAGACCTGGGCCCCTTCCTTAGCTGTTGAGATGGACACTACTGGAGTGATTTGACTACATCCTCGCAGAGGGTAGGTCTGTAGAATAAACCTTTACATAGAGCTGTGTGTACCACAAGCTGCAGCTACTGCTACAGGTAATAGACATAGGCAGAGTGTGTGAACACTCTGGAGGACAACAAGCTGTAGGCGTATCTGTGTCAGCTGTATCAGCCTTGTTGTAGAGGCAGTGCCAGGGTGAGGGTACCCTTTACACTCCAGTTAATGCATGTGTTTAAGGTACATATGTTAGGCAACTGTGCCAATAACAGAGTACTAGGCGACATATAGTAATGCTATATGGATATGTGAAGTGTGTCCCCAGCTGCAGGCCTGTGACTTCATGCACTGAAAAGCGGTTATTTAATTTGCAATGCTTTGTGTGGATAATGAGTGCATTAGTCATACATTAATTGCTGTCTTTACAATAATGTAATTGAAATGCAGAACAACACTGGATTTTAACCCAGGACTATGTGTGACAAAATGTCCGGAATGCAAGGCATTTAACAGACTGAGCTACTAAGTCACTGCTTCAGCAGGTGTCTTTGCAAGATAAATGTGCACACATACAGTCTGTGACAAACATTTTCTACACCCATCAGTATATGCATGGCTTTATTTGGATGCATTTCTGCACCAGAGTCCTAGTTTAGCATGTATTTTGCCATTAATGACTTAGCAGGTGACTTTCTACATGTTGCTGATAAAAGGGCACATTTACATGCTATCACAGGCCTCAGTTACATCCATTGTCATGTCTTTGGCTGTCTAGTGGTGTCCTATTGCACCGAAGTCCAAGGTACACTCCTACTGTATCCATAACTTTTTATTCCAGTTTGTGTGGTGCACCACAGTGTGCAGCTCTGCTGAAACATGCCTAATGACTCTAACTGACAATCACTATGCTTTGTTTAAACCATCTGCTTTTAAGTAACAGTTGTGTGGCATGGCAGGTTAATGCAGTGTGCTGCAGGTGTGATGGGCTCAGTTATGAAACATGGCAGAGGTGTTTATTTTGTGTCTTACAATGTTATAAACACAGATAGGCATTCTAGCTCTATTTAGCTGAGCTCAGTAAAGCTCTGTGACATGGCACATCATGTAGTGCCATGCTAAAAAATATAAAGAAAAGAAAAAAGGCGAGATAGGATAGTGGTGAAATGGTGTCAAGCAGGGGGGAAAACATATTGAAAGGCAGGAAGGGATGTGCAAGAAAGGTGTAGGAAAGAACTATAGCTATCCATTTCTTGTATAGCAACAACTGTGCTCTTTGACAGAATTTGTAGATGAATTTGGCCTCTCACCCCCAGAGAGAGGGATGAGGATGAGATAACTGTGTTGGCAATCCAATTGGACCAGATTGCGTGTGAAAAAGAGAGCAATTTATGGGACAAAATTTGTTTTTAGGACAGGTGTCCATTTTATTTTTTTTAAGGTGAGAGTGGAATCTTGAGGAAGGGACATAGGTACATGTGGGGGAGGTAAGTTGGTTAGGTGAGGATGCATTTTCAAACAGACAACACAGCAGACAAGGGCAGTGTGTGTCACATGAGGGGGTGAACACCTTGAATAGGGAGGGTTTTGCGGAAATCGGGTCCCACATGCCTCCAGATAGCAGCAGCATGACTCATATCCCCACCCATGGGACTGCCAGCACTGCTTCTTGACTGCCCCAGAGTGACATTGTTGGACGCTGGGCCCTGGGTGAGACTGCCCCACCAGGTTGGCAGCTCCTCACTCTGGCACAGGCGGCAGTCATAGCCACTATGGGCTATCCTGTATACCAAGACTGGCAGCTCGGCCCAGGTGACAACAGCCCAGCTGCCACTGCTCCCAAAGGGGCACCCTGCCCCATACGGTGGAGTGGCACTACCCGACACCACAAGTGTTACAGCAGAAGTAGACGAACCACTAATATTCTGGGTCCCAGATGTGCTGGGACCCAGTGCAACAGCCAGTTGAGGTAAGGTAGGGGAGCTCAGCCAGAACTGGCCTTCCTTGACATGCTGTGATAATTGAGGAATAGCAATAAGTTGAGGCTAGTTATGTACAAATAATTGTTAGTATTAACAGCATGGAACATCATATTAATTAACCCAAATACATAGCAGTATATATTAAGTATGACACAACATAAAATAACAGAACAGTCAGTATGTTAACAGCATGCTAGTAACAGGTAAAGCATAAGGGCAACCACATGGTTAATTTACCAGGATAAGTTAATATGAAAACATAATAACACATAACAATAATAAACTGCATAAGGTCAACAAAATGGTTACTTTAACAAAATATGCCCAAATTAAAGTATAATAACACATAACAATAATAAAACACATTTCCCAAAATATAGTTATTTTAACAATATATGTTAATAGTAAACCATAATAATACATAACAACATTAAATAAATGCAGATAAGGGGTAGGGAGAGAGAGAATAACAGTCCATTAGTGACATTGCAGATTATATCCCTGGAAACAATGGTAATATTATCTCTACAGGGGTGTATTTTCAGTTTTGTGCACTGTGACTAAAAGTCTGCTGTAGGTGATGTAACACATACATACCTTTCAAGCTGTTTCATGGGACAGTATGGGCCAAGCAATAAAAAATGCAGGTACACAAGTAGACATAACACTTACAGATCATGTGGGCTTATATAACTACCAAGGTGTTCTGTAAGCAGATTTGGTAATACTTTGTATTCCAGTTAATCTTGTCTGTGGTAATCCTGTGACAGAAGGATTATGCAATATTAACTACAGTACGAAACATTGTGGCATTTGAGAAGCATGTTTTTTTACAGTTCATAAACTAGACAGCCATCATGCCTTAGTTGCCAGGCATGGAAATAGAACCCGATAGCTGTGACTGCAGGGGACATCTGTAAATAATATAATAATTGACTGCAGCAAATAGTACAGACATGCAAGGTATATAGCCATATTGGAAGTAGACAGAATTAGTTATGAATCAACAATGCTGGTGAACATGTTATTCTTATTGATTTTAAGACTCTGTGAAATCTAAATACAATGTCCGCTCAAAACATGGATTACCTTACTCATACACCTTTGTTCCTAGGGAGGGAATATGTGAGCATTACTTGATGGATAGTGTGCTGGAGATAACCTTGAACCATACTAGGACTTGGGAAATACAAATTACAGGACATTCATTTTGCATTCTAGAACTATTGCAGTGTTATAATTTGACTGCACTGACAGCAGAACACACATGGAATACATCTGTACTGCATATATTTAACACATCTTTATTTTAGTATCAATAATGCTGGTGAACATTTTCTATTGTTATTTCTGTGAAATATTTCTAAAGTCCACACACATTATCTGCCCATGGAGTGGGCTACCTCACCCATATACATGTATTACCTGCAGTAGAAAGAAAAGAAAGCATTATGTGACTGATATTGGCCCAGAGACAGCCTTGGACAGTACTATGAGTTAAGCAATTTAGTTTGCAGGCCATTACTTTTGCATTCTACAGCCAATACAGTGTTAAACTTGATTGCAGCAACCTTACCAGGGACAAGCAATGCATACAGCTATACAATGGTTATGAAAACATATCCTGCTGAACACCATTTTGCTTAATATTAGTGGTACTGTTTATTGTTTATTGAACATCAGTTGTTATTGTTGATATATTGTACTACAACTCTAATTGCCCATTTATTGTACTTCATTACTACTTGACCATTAATTGCACTACAGTTTTTCTCATTTATACTTTATTGCAGTAGATGCTTTACACTTTCTTACTTACTGTACTACAGTTAGCATACTAAATCCATACTTATCCCACTCATGGTACAACCTGGCTAGGTGGGAAGCACACCATTATGCATACCAGTTTTGCAGAGATCCAGCTTACATATTGATAAAGCACAGGTAAAATTACTTACATATTTGTGGGGCATTCCCTGGTCTCATCTCTTGGACTCAGGTGTCCAAAGTGCCCCTCTTTTCAGGTCATCATGGTGGTGACGACACTGCACACCTTTGCAGGGGGATACCAGTAACACTGATGAGTTCTCAGGCCATATGGTCCCAGGCCTCTGCCTTACACTCCGAGTCCTGGAATATGCCCTGCATCAGCCAGAGTTCATGGTTTTTAACAAGAAGCCCGACCATGACCCTGGACTCTTGAATATCCCACTTCTGTGCCTGAAAGCATACACCTTCGCCAACACTGCCAGCCATAACAACAGATGAATGAACCCCAATGAATGATGCAGAATTCCCACCTCCTGGGCTTAATATAGGCTGTTTTCCCACATCTACATGTCATTGAGCAACATTCAAAAAAGCACCACATCTCTTAGCACAGTGCAAACCAGCTAAGAGAAGATAAGCAGAGTGAAGACTCACGGAAACGTGAACATGTTTATGCACTGCTTACCATGAATGAGCACTGCTTAGCAAAGTGCAGTGATGCCTCAATTCACAATATTTTATGAAAATGCAGAAAAATACTAGATTTAGTTACAGACATATTTTGCCTGTTATAGACTTGAACTCAGGACCTACTACTCATAAGACCATAACTCTACTCATGTAGCTCTTTGGATATAAAAAAGTAGGAAAGCTTCACATGTACTACTAGGCTACCTGTTACCATTGCTGAGGAGCACTCCGTGCTGCACAAACATGCTTAAAACAAACCTATAAATAATTAAATACATTCGGTTTCTATTTTTAGATGTCTAGCATGTGTCAGCTGTCTATAATGTGGGTACAGCTTGGCATTGCTGCGCTCCACACCACTTAATGCAAACATGCTGTAAAAAAAATAGAAGAAAAATAAAATAAACATCATAAACCTGACATACTACACAAATGACACACTTCACAACATTACAACAATGGTGGTGAGCATTACTGGGACACTCGCACCCATCTGAAGCCACATGTAGCCATTACACCTCTGTCCACACTGCTTCAATATCCATGTTCCTCTCCTCTCCCTCAGCAGCACGCCATCATTAATATGCATGGCACGCTGCCGAGGGGGAACCGTGGCCGTGTACACAGATACATTCCATGTAGGCCCTTCATGGTGCATACACGAATTTTAATAAATCCTAGGATAATCTAATCTAGTGGTTAATTTCTCCTCCAAACTAATCAGACCCTCTGGTCCTCTAGAATGTCATCTATTTTTATTAAGTCTTTGCAATGTCCGCATCCTCTAACTACATTCCTTTCCTTTTATTCACTTCTATCAAACTGAAATTAAAATTCCCCTCATATGATAATATATTCTGTACATTTCATTTTTATACCATAATGCTTTTCTTTTAACTGAAGTCATACAGGGCATGCATATTCATTATTCTCCATCTGTTGTAAAACCTTCACTTCCTATGCTCACTACCAAATTCTTTCTTGGTTCATTGACATTTATTTGTAAAATGCAAGCCAACTCCTTTCCCTCCACCAAAAAAATATCTAAATGATATTACTCATTATCAGAAACTTTCCTGATTATTTTCAAACATATGTACAATACTTAGCCAATTTTGCAGCCAAGTATGATCAGTAGAAATCTATCTATGAACATAATTAGAAAAATGTCAGGTTTCATTCCTCCCTCTACCTTTAAATCTTCTCTTTACTTCTAGCCTATTAATTTCTTTAACAATCTGTTCTATTATTCTTTCATATCCATCATCTTCAGTCTCACATACCAATAAGAAATAAGAATTTGAAAATAAAAGAGAGGTCTCGTGATGACCTTCTCTGCCCTTGACTGAGAAGTTCCAACATGAGAAACCTCTATGTGACTTAGATTCATCTGTGGGACTTTATCATTTTATTTTACATTTCCATAATTATTATTCTGATTTTTTTGTGCATTTCACCTAAACATGATCTGTCTCCCATACCTAACACACATTGTATCACATATCTTTTATTATAGCCTATTTGACTCCATTTTTCACATGTTAAGCAGGACAGTTCCACGTAAAGTGACCAATCTTAAGACACAGCTACTATTTTGTACAACAATTTTATCAATGTGTTTTAATTGTCCATTTCCTGCAAACAATTCCACAGTACTTTTTCATAAACCAGTCCATCATTCAGTTTGTCTTTTATTTTCTCCAAATATTGCACATGTTTATAACATTTCAGTAATTCTGTATGCACATATCCTTTTAAATTTGTATTCCTTGACCATAGTTGCACCTTACCATATGTATTTAAATGTAAATCATATATTTGCACCTTACACCTTCTACTTACACAAATATACAACAAAATGTCTGATTGTGGTCCATGTCTGCTTATTCTCAAAATGTTGTACCATAATTAGCAAGGCTACTTCTATCACTGAACAAACCTCATAAATTGTTTCTATATTAAAGTGAACCAGAACTATTACCTGATGATTTGATACATCAGTTGGAATTATTATTTTATTCCAAAAGTTGTAATGATCCATTGAAGCCTTCCTCACAATGATATACAAATCTTAGTAAATAGAGGCATTGATCCAAGTCTACTACACTACCACTATTATCACACTTCTCTGCCTTGCTTTTCACTACATCAGCAAAATGACCTCTGACCCTGAAGAACTAGATGATATCATTTTCTGTTGTCAGGAATTAATGATTACTGCTGAAAAAGACTTCCTTTCTTCCTCAAAACCCCCCATCTGATGAGTTAAATCAAGATTGGTGGTAAAACTGCTATCCTTCACTATATTGTCAGTAGTGGCAATTTCATCCACAATTTTAGACCATTACATATCACCAAAGGAATTATTTGCATTCAGTACATCCATCTCGAATAATTGTTTTATAATCAAATCCTTAGGCTGCAAATTAGTCACAATCACCTCCTCTCTTCTCATCCACCTTCTGCTCTATGATCACCTGCAACAATAACAGCTGCCCTTGTACCACTAGTGCCACCTACTGACAAAAAAGAAGTTCTCTGTTACACTGAACAAATTTCCTCTAATATGCCAATTCATACCTTTCTCGAAAAGAGGCCTCTGACCTAGTGAGACTAACATAGTCAACAATAGGTAAATAAATAAATAAATAAAATAAGTATTACTGCTGTCTTCTGTATTACAATGTTATTGCCGTATATTTGTGTTTAAAATGAGAGGCAGTAGGAAAGACTAGCAAGAGAGACTGGAAAGGCAATTGACAAAGGAACAATGAGAGGACATCTGCATGACTAAAAAGTATGCAGTAAAGTCCAGAAGGTCTGGGAGTTTTGCTTGGAAATGTTTGCATAGAAATTTTATATCCTGAGCAGACTCCAGAGAATTTTTTTCTTGAGGTAGACAGCAAATGCTAAAAAGGTAATGGGAAAGTATGTGGTAATTCGGAATGTGCTTTTTGGAAGTGTAACAAGTTAGGAGATTTCAGAAACTCACAACTTTTTTAGAAATGCTGGGGAACAAATGGCAATGATTTTTATAAGCTTGGACACAGAACCTGAATTACCTAGGCCTGGTAAAGCTTATTACATTTAATGCTATTACTGAATGCCAAAAGCACAATTTCCAGAAAATGGGAACTAAAAATCTGAATTAACTTTAACTGAAATTTTAAATATTGTAAGCAACATAAACGAATTTGTGTTAGGATCATTAGAAAAGGGAAGGAGCAAATTATAAATAAATGGAAGTTGTGGGAACAATACATGTAGAATAATGTTCAGGAGGAAGAGAAGTGAGGTTTAAGGGAAGGCAGAAATTGAGTAATTTTAGTAATATTGGAGTTAATCCATCCATCTGCAAACACTTTTCCCATGTTTTCACATGGCGTCAGGACGTCAATTCATTAGTGGCATTAATGATAATTGATAAAAATGTATACTGCATTGAAACTTCAAAATATCATTATTGTTTGCTTTCCTTTTTAATTAAGTTTGTTCACCTATGTCACTGTTGCTATGGTGAAGTTGTTTATCTTTCGGCTTTTTCCGGTTAGGGGCCGCCACAGCGAAACTCCGGTCTGCTAATGACTGGCAGTATATTTTCATGAATGCCAAGGTGCCAGCTCGACGTCCAACCTTCAACGAAGGCACGCCCATTTACACATGTCTTTCGAATGCCACTCAACTGCGGGGAGAACATGCAGAGTCCACACAGAAGACACTCCCCGCACTCCAGCTGAGAATCGAACAGGAGAACCTCTTGCTGTGAGGCAACAAAGGTATCGCTGCACCACCACAGCATATTTAAAAAACATTAATAAGCTATTTGGTCTAGCACTAGATGTCACATATACATTATATGTTAGTATAAATTCTGTGCAACATGAATACTGTACACACATTTGTTGAGAAACAAATAGTTGTTTGTATCTTACTTGTTTTGCCTTGGCCTAAGAGGTAACTAAAACAGGTCTATGTCGATCAGTCAACTTTACCTAGGTACTAACTAAACATTGAACTTACCTGCACCAAATGGCATTACTGCCTCAGATTTAACAAACTCTCCATTGTCATTAAGAAGTTAGAAGGATTAAATTCATGTGGGAATTTCCACTGGGATTCATCATACAGTACAGACGTTAGGCTAGCCATTATATGGGTTTTCTAAAGACATGAAGAAAATGCATGCTGTCAGCTGGAGTGTCCATGCATCAGAAAGCAGCTGGATGTAGTAACCATGAACTTTTTTAACAAATATGTATAACACAGTGATTTGCTTTTCTTTATTATGGACTGCTTTATAATAAGATTGTTTTATATATTGCTGGATTAATGAGGAACCAGAGAGAGAGAGAGAGAGAGAGAGAGACAGAGAGGAATCCTTTAAAAATGTGATGCACAGCCATGTGCAGTATTATTATTATTATCCATAAGCATGTTCATATTCAAGGAATGACCCACATTACACGCAGAGTACTTGCCTTTATGCCTTACAGCTGTTGGTGTGGAAAAAAATTTAGAACATTGACTGTAGCAGAATGATTTTATAAGAAAAATCTTTGGTACCCAAACAAAAAATTATTAACAGCAGATAACTAAACTCTTTGTAGAATTACTCCAAAATGATTCCATTTTATTACTTTATTCATTTATTTACACTTGAACAGGTTACTTGGTAATGGCATATTTCCACAGAATACCTAAGGTGACATTCATAGATTCATAATGTATTTGCACTTCTCATCTTAGTGAAACATGTGTTGCTCAGATGTTGCATGTCTGTAGTGTTTGTGGAACAGAGGTTTTGCATGTATTATGTAAGTTCACAGTCGTGGTGGTGTAGCAGTTAGCATTGCCACTTCATAGCAAGTGGTTCTTTGGTTCGATCCTCTGCTGGGTTGACTTCTGTGCAGAGTCTGCATGTCCTCTCTGTGGTCACGTGGGTTTCCTCCGGGTGCTCCGGTTTCCTCCCACATCCCAAAGACATGCTGTAGGTGGATTGGACACTCTAAATTGGCCGTCGGCATGAGTGCGTGTGTGTGTGTGCCTTCTGTGAAAGGTAGGGTACTGGGCTGACAACTCAACACCGTAAAACTCCAGTACCAATCAAGAGTGGACAAGTGATCCGCTGTGGTGACCCCTAACTGGGAAAAGCTGAAAGAAGAAAAAGAATATAAGTTCACAGTGCTTCTACAGAAGGATATTGAAACCACTTCAGTTTGACAAAAGCTCTCAACATTCACTTCTGGTAGATGTGTCCTTCTCTTAGTACCCAACTACATTTCACACACACACACACACACACACACACACACACACACACACACACACACACACACACACACACACACACACACACACACACACACGTACCACCTGCTACTTACTTATATGTATGCATGACTACATAAGAAAATATTAAAGCTAAGAAAAAAAAAACAGAACCTCAAAAAGTAGAAAAAAAACACTGACCACACACAAAGCTGATATCACAAAACATACAAACACATCAAAATCACAGGTCCCACAAAGTGATAGCTACCCAAATCAAGCTAACCCAACCTGGGGACCCTAGAGGTCACTATCAGGAGTGGTGCTGTGTTTCTGTTGAACATGAACCAACCCTTGCTTCCTGCTAGAAGCTCCATATTAATATATATATATATATATATATATATATATATATATAGATAGATATATACATATACATATATATGTGTGTGTGTGTGTGTGTGCGTGTGTGTGTTTATATATATATATATATATATATATATATATATATATATATATATATATATATATATATATATACATATATAGATATAGATACATATATACATATATACAAATTTGTGTAGAATATGTATTTGCATGAATTGAGGAGAGCCAGACACTTTTGAGTACTTGGTGTTGGGTATTGTGTCCTGGGCAAGTTATGGTCCAGGTCGCTATAGGCGCTATAGGCTATTGCAGCAGTGAGAAATTCGAACATCTACTGTTATGGCAAGTTCAATTTACACAACTGTGCTGTATCCCCTAACAGGCCTGCAGGATAAAAGGTGGAAGATTAAAGGTCATAATGCATTCCAGTATAGTACTTCCTCCTGATACCATGATAACCTGGTGGTTGAGGAGAGATGTGGTGTCCTAGGATTAATATAGGTATCTCAAAAGGATTGTGGAAGTCAGACCAATCTATATATAAATCCTCAAAGGATAATCATCATTTTTTAACTTACTGATGAACCATTGGCATGATGTGTCTTTTGTGCTTTTGGAGGAGTTGGGAGATTGTAAAAGCATGTCACAGTAAGATATTTGTGATTACTGATAGTTATATCACTTATAGACATTGAAAATGCAGGCAGATTTTGATGAATGAGACATGTAAGAGTTTCATTTGAGAGGAAATCTATACCAAATGTCACTTCCATGTGCTCTCTCCTGCCTGTAGGTGTAGTAACTAAGAAAACTTATTTCAGATTTATTGGTGGTGGTCGTATACAGCCCTGTTTCCAAGATGATAATAAGCTGTGTCTGTAATGGATAATTCATCTATGTAGGAAGGTAGCATTTCTTTTATATGCTGCATTAAATAATGTTATTCTGACCACATCCAGAGCTATCTAGTTGGGAAATAGAAATGTGAAGGAGAATATTGGTGGATTTTCTACAACATAAAGTTCAGGATTGAAATATATGTTCACGTGGGGCAGTGGTGAGCCTGGTAGTAGGAAATATGAAATAGCTGCATATGGGATAGAGGCGGCCTTATAAGATGTGCATTCTCCAGAGTCCTTTGGTGC
>NC_056741.1:1769259788-1769300759 GCF_019279795.1 Protopterus annectens | reverse complement strand
CTTGGGGAAAAAAAAGGGTTTAGAAATGTTAAACCCTGAAAAAGGGGTTACCCCCCCAAAAGTTAAAGTGTTAATGGAGTCAACAAACTCCAACAGACTGCCATCATCTCCTTCCTAGATAAAAAAATAAATAATCTACAAAGCGTTTATAAAATCTCACATTTTCCTTAAAACTTCCCAGGGGAAACAAAAACTCATCTTCCTAACTTGCCATAAAGATGTTCGCATAACTGTTTGCACATGCTGTACCCATGGCAGCACCATCATTCTGAATAAAAACATTGCTATCGTACATAAAAACGTTGTTAAACAAAACTGTTTCCAGAAATAGCATTAGCAAATCAATTACCTCAGTCTGTAAAGAGGTAAACTTGGATAAATAAGCCTGTATCTTCTCAATCCCTAGGTCATTCAGAATCATGGTAAAAAGATTCCTAACATCAAGTGTAACCATGATGTATTCATCATCAATGCCTACTGTCTCCATAAAACTGTACAAATCAGTCAGAGGTTGTTTACTATCCTTTAAGATAGAAGAATTTATGTCAACTACAGGTCTCAAAAAATGCTCCAAATACAAAGAGAAGGGTTCAGTCACCCACCCTCTTCCAGCCACAATAGGGCGTGACGGAGGTGCTCTTAAACTTAAACAACCAATTGTTGCTCTGGTAGCAGTATTTGAACATCTATGCTGTTTATGTTTTGTAAAGCTTGAAGAAGCCATATTGGTGAAAGCGCTCGCTACTTAATAAAATTATTTATTTGTTCATCATATCAGTGCAGTACGCATTTATCGTTATTAAGTATTACCTCGATTGAAGTCTGTTTAAGTCGTGGCTGCCCTGTGAATGATATATATGCTCAGCGTGTTTTTTGTTTTATACATTTTATTGGTCACAGGAGCATTTACTCTCAGGCTGTGCTTTCTTATTTTGTTTGCTGTTATTTTTTACTACGTTACACACTTACTGAGAGACATGGCTGATATAGCGAATGATAATGTGGAGCTACCGTATGTTCCACCTGAACAAGTTTGTTCTAGTAGGAACACCAGTAGATTTCAGGACTGTATTTCCTGTGAAGAGAATTTACTCATGCTGTATGATGCTACGGAAGGTGATACAATGGAAGGTGTGGAGATGGAGTGCCTGGAGGGGTTCACGGAGGAATTGAGCAGATTGGAGTTTGACTTGTTGAAATTGAAGCGGATGCAATTGCAGCACCAGCACTTTGAGGTATGCTTACAGAGAAGGATTGTTCCTAGGGGGCTGTGCATCAAGAAGATGCCCACTACAGGTATTCTCCACCCGGAGCTTTTATACAAGTGGCAGCAATTGAACTTGGAGCTGAGTTTCAATTATATGCATTCAATGAATGACTTTTTCAGTCCTGAAGAGGAACTTTTAAGGAAACGTGTAATAGAGCACCAACAGATATTAGCACGGAGGTATACAGGGCCTAAGGCTGAATTGGCAGTAGAAAAACTTTTGGACAGCGTACTGTTGTATGAAAAGAAGCTTTTGGAGCAAAAGAAGAATAAGATCCATAGAGACACTAAAGATTTTAAATTAGGCCAGGTGTTCACTTGGCCTAAGGGTAACAATGAGTTTCATACTAATGTTTTAACATCTGGAACCTCATCTGCCCCTGCACTATCTGATAGAGGTGTGAATGATGAAGTAGTTAGGAATGATATTGTGCTTGTCTCTAATAGTGATTCTTCAGAAGACAATAACAACACTGATAAACAGATAACAGTTATACATGGCACCCATGGATGTAGTAATGCTTCTATATCTGCCTCTGAGGATGCCCCAGATAGACCTAATTTAACTTTGTCAGGGGCTCCCTTAAATGTTAGAGGCACGATGAACACAAATAATGTGAATAACGAACAAGCAGTTAGGAGGAAAACTACTACTAATGTTCTTTCAGGGTTTCAACAAACACATAATTACACCCCTTTTCCAATAGAGCCGATTCCACAAGTGAGGAGACAACGATCCTACAGCAGAGGCAGGCAGAAGAGGAAGAACTCAGGAGGGGACCATGTAGGGCCTACCTTCAAAAAGATGTGGGAACGGGTAGGCAATCCCTAGTATTTAATCTTTCTAAGAGGCAGTTAACTAAACATGAGATGGAAGTCCTTGATAAAGGTCTAACTTTTATTCCAACCATGAAAAGTGATGTTGTTGATACTATAGTGGATATTAAACTCTTTGCACGTAATGTACAGTTGAAACTACAGTTTGGTAATAGTAATAGTTCTGAAACCACAGAGATTTTCAAACCCCCTAGCACTTATGTACCTGTTTTACACCCATATATAGAAACGTTTATGAGGTTGGTTGAGCATGATTTGTATAATATGGATAGTTTGAATAAGAAGAGTAATAATAATAAAAAAGTAACCTTACTTATCTACAAAGGAAAGCTCTCCATGGTCTGATCAATGATCATACGATCGTGATTAGACCAGCGGATAAAGGCGGTCCTATAGTCGTTATGGATAGTAACGACTATAGGAATAACATGTTGAGTATGTTACGGGAAGACCATTACTATATGGAAATTACCATGGAAGAAGTAACTGTTAAGGTTTTTAAGATATATGACTTGTTGGATGACCTTTGGAAGAGTAGTAACATCTCTGATAGTTTAAGTTTTTGAAGGTTAATAACCCTCTAATACCTATAATACAAGGGTTGCCTAAAGTCCATAAATGTTTAAGAGCACCTCCATTACGCCCTGTTGTGGCTGGAAGAGGGTGGGTGACTGAACCCTTCTCTTTGTATTTGGAGCATTTTTTGAGACCTGTAGTTGACATGAATTCTTCTATCTTAAAGGATAGTAAACAATTTCTGATTGATTTGTACAGTTTTATGGAGACTTTAGGCATTGATGATGAATACATCATGGTTACACTTGATGTTAGGAATCTTTTTACCATGATTCCGAATGACCTAGGGGTTGAGAAGATACAGGCTTATTTATCCAAGTTTACCTCTTTACAGACTGAGGTAATTGATTTGCTAATGCTATTTCTGGAAACAGTTTTAACAACATTTTTATGTTCGATAGCAATGTTTTTATTCAGAATGATGGTGTTGCCATGCGTACAGCATATGCAAACAGTTATGAGAACATCTTTATGGCAAGTTGGGAAGATGAGTTTTTGTTTTCCCTGGGTAGTTTTAAGGAAAATGTGAGATTTTATAAACACTTTGTAGATGATTTGTTTATTATCTGGAAAGGAGATGATGGCAGTCTGTTGGAGTTTGTTGACTCCATTAACACTTTAACTGACTACCTACAGTTTACGTCTACCTTTTCCAGGGAGAGTATATCTTTTTTGGATGTCCGCATTGAAAGGTTGAGCAGTGGCCTTTTGAACACTGGTGTCCATAGGAAGGCATGTTATAGGAACACCTTATTATATAGGACCAGTATGCACCCTTATTATGTATTCAATAACGTTATGAAAGGTCAAGCTATTAGAGCATCACGACTTAACCCACGAGATGAGGGCTATGAAAGGGAGCTCAATGACCTTAGGAGTAGGTTGATAGAGAGGAAATATGGTCAGCTAGAAGTTGATAAGGTACTTACAGAAACTAAGTCTCTCAGAACTACCAGGGGAACCCCTTACTTTTCAGGTTCCTACAATCTGACTCTTGATAATAACCCAACTATTACTACATTGGATGAACAAGTAGGCTGTCTTAAGGTACCCATGTTTTACACTCTAGATACACCATCTATTAAAAAGTTGATACATCGACATTGGGGCACACTCCTTTTGGATGATGACATAAAAGATATAGTAGGAGAGAGCCCTAAGTTTTTCTTTAAGAATAGAAGAAATATTAAACAATTGTTATGCCATAGGCCTCTTGTATTGAATAAAACTAGCAGTGGGATTGAAAGCTTATCTATAGGTACGACTCCATGTGGAAGATGTAAACAGTGTGAGTTTATTGATGTTAGGACAAATTTTTTGCATCCTTGTACACATCGCGACTTCCAACTTAGAGCAGTTGCTAACTGTCAAACGGAGTCGGTCATATATCTTGCTAGGTGTGTATCATGCCAGGTGTTTTACATAGGTAAGACCACTAGAAAACTGCGTGAAAGAATTCGTGAACACGTTTACCATATACGTGTTGGACATGAAGTTAATGCCCTGGCTAAACATAACTTAACTGCAGGGCTACACCACACATTTAAGTTCGCAGTTCTACAGGTGCTTAATGCCAATATGAGGGGAGGTGATTTCAACAATTTTATTGAGGAATGTGAGCTTAAGTGGATAGTGAGATGTAGAGCTGACAAGCCACAGGGCTTGAATGACAAAGTTCATTTGAAGCCAGTTCTCAGGAATAGAAGGCTTAAAGTGTTGAAACCCTGATGTATGAATATATACATTTGTAGTTCCTCATGCTATTGTTTTGTATTTTATTATATATATTTTTATGAGTTTATAATATGTAGTTTTCAGGAATAGAAGGTTTAAAGTGTTGAAATCCTGACACACGTATATATACATTTGTAGTTCTTCGTGCCATTGTTTTGTGTTTTACTATACGTTTTTATGACTTTTATAATCTGTATTTTTGATAATATATATATTTTCTAGATATATGTAGCCTGTGTAGTTGAGATCTCAACGCTTGTTTCATGGACTTGAGTTTTATATGTCTATAGCGTTGAGGTGCTTTTTACATTTTTGTAAAAATTTGTTAGTTGAGTTTATCAGGCATAAAGTGCATTTAGTGTGCAAATGTTTGTTTTATGAACTTGAGTTTTTATGTTTTTAGCGCTGAGGTTTTAATATTTAAACTTTAATATACAGACGTGAATATTGATTGTTTGTTGGACTAGTGATGATGTCATTATTGACGTAAACCAATTGTTGCTCTGGTAGCAGTATTTGAACATCTATGCTGTTTATGTTTTGTAAAGCTTGAAGAAGCCATATTGGTGAAAGCGCTCGCTACTTAATAAAATTATTTATTTGTTCATCATATCCGTGCAGTACGCATTTATCGTTATTAAGTATTACCTCGACTGAAGTCTGTTTAAGTTGTGGTTTCCCTGTGAATGATATATACTCTCAGCGTGTTTTTTGTTTTATACATCTTGCTAAAGAAAGGTTAGAAGCCTCTTGAGCACTGAAGATAAATACCTAGTAGGGACATTGTTTGAACTAGAACAAAGGGGTTATTGTTGACTGGCAGAAATTAAAAAAGGGATGGACTTAGTTGCAGGGGGCTGTTTGGAAATCGTTCCTAGTCACTGTGACATTAGTTTACTGGGATTTCAGTTAGTAGTACAGCCTGTGGTTAAGCCACCTTAATTCTAATATAAACCTCCCTTGCTCTTTTTTCAAAACCTTTATATAAAGGCAAGCCTTAAGCCATTTTTTATAAACCGTTTGGAACTGCTGAAATCTAGAAGATGAAAGTGTTAATCTAAATAAACTTTCTTTGACGAAAACTGACTAAAGGTAAATTTTTCTGAAATTTATTAAAGATTCTAATGGTTTAAGAAATTTTGAAAGGGATCTCAATCTTTTATAGGATCATAGGTAAGTACAAGGCTAGCTGCCCTTGAGGGCCATTTTAAGCCAAGACAAAGTCCCTTTTTATGCTTGAATTACCCTTCCCCATTTGATTAGAGACTGGCCTTACCTATCCCATGGACGATAATTATATATTACCCCTACTGAGAATAACTAGGATTACACCATAGATAATTTGAAGGGGCACTTGCATGGGGTAAGGCATTTAGGAGGTGTCTCTGTCCATTAGTAACAATGGGGTCAGTCCTAGGGTAAATTTTCTGTTTCCCATCCTCAGATCTATGTTGCATTTCAATATGGACAGAGATAAACTTTGTTTTATATAGATGGGGAGTCTGATACAGAGCAGCTGTATCATCTGCTAGATCTCCCTGTCCTAACAAACCATTCTGTTGATGTTGCAGAAAAGGTTTATATCCTTAGACTGTGCATTTCTGATGCCATTTGACTTGCTGATGTGCAGTAAATCCATCAGTGTTGTGTCAGAGGATGCCTTGTATGCCAGGCACAGGTGACCTCTTTTCAGACTGCAGGATACTGAGTATAGTGACAGGGCTTTTAGTCACACCATGTAAGATATGTTGTTTAGGCCTTGTATTTTAGTAAGGTATCTCTGTGAGTTTTCCAGTTGTTGCATGTGTCTTGACAGATACATGCTAAATGGGGCATTATATTCATTAGCTGGCCTCATGAAGACTGAGTAAAGGGGGTAATGACATCCCAAGATCTAGATACACTCTTTTTTATTTATAAACAGTACAATATAGAAGGATTAAACAATGGACACATTTTGGTCAAATATTAAGTCACTGTTCACATAACTTCCCAAATCCCAAAAAAGTGGGTCAACTCTCAGGGGCATATTGTTAAAGTGCTAGCTCCATGGGATAGAAGACCTCCCAAAGGATACAATAAAGCATTTTTGGGCATTAAGTTTCAGTTTGTGATTTTAGCACCAGTGATTTATGTGGTGCAAACCTTCCTACAGGATGGCAAAGTCATTTGAGGATTTAGGGACTGCTCCTAGCTTGCAGTCATCTGCAAACTAAGCCAGCCAGAGCCCTTTGGCATTTGCTTTTACTTCAGAAAAGCAGATACCAAGCAGGAGAGGTCCAAGCACAGAACACTGGGGGCCTTTACTGGTAAATGCAATTTTGTGGAGGTGACCTCCCTTATTTTGATTTTCTGCATCCTGTCTGTGAGACAGTTGACAATCCAGTAACATAGGGATTTATTCCCAGTTTGTTTAACCTTTGTACTATGCTTGAATGGGGAATTGTGCCAAAAACTTTGCCCAGGTCGATGTAAGTGGTATGTACCATTTTGCTTGTATCCACTGACTTGTGACAGTTTCAAAAAAATCCACTAGGTTAAGTAAGCATGACATGCCCTTGACAATCCAAACTGACATGAGTCCATTTTTTGGAGGATCCCTATGTCCTGATTGTTTAATTCAATGATAAGCTTTTCCATGGCTTTGCATATGAGGCTGGTCAGTCTCATGGGCCTGTAATTGCATGGGGCTATGGAAGGACCTCCCTTATGGAGGGAAATGGTTGTAGCTGTTCTACATTTACTTGTCATCAAACCTTTATGGAGACTGAGACTAAACAGACAGTGTTATTTGTGGTTGGCTAAATCATGCTTCATGCTGTTTAAGCTGCATCCAGGGATATTGTCATGACCCATCAAAGCATTATTTTGAGCTTCTGATAGCAGTATTAGGACTTGGTCTTGTGTTGTAGCTGGAAGATATATTTATGATTTCAAGAGAGAAAAAATGTCCAAGTGTCTAGCTGAACATAACTTACGTGATCTGGAACATAATTTTAAGTTTTTAGTTCTACAAGTGTTAAACAAAACTTTAAGAGGTGGTGGTGCAAACTAATTATTTATTTAATATTTGATTACTGAGAAAGTGTGACTGGGCAGCAGCCTATTTTTATAGTAGGCCCAGGGAGATTAGCTCCGAAGTATTACAAAACATTTTAAGAAAAATAATTTTACAGTCCTTAAAAATAATACAATAACAAAGCTCCAAAGTATTACAAAACATTTTAAGAAAAATAATTTGATAGTCCTTAAAAATAATACAATACCAAATAGAGTTTAAATAATTATATCAAATTAGACATGATATGAAAACATTGCTTAAAAACAGATACAAGTTATGTGAATAATTTTAGCCAGTTTATAGAGAAATTAAAGGTAAGCTAGTATAATACAAACAGGAATTGCAATGTGAAGTGAGGGAAAAACAGCTTTATTTTATATTTACAGAGAAAGCTAAGGAGAGAAACTGACAGAAGTAAGGAAGTGACTGAAGAAGTGAGAGTAAGGAGATGCAATGTATGAACAGATGTTTGTTCTCATTTAGGGATATATTTTATTCTGGTGTTGAGCAAGAACAGAGCCATCTTTTGGCTAAGAAGTCTTTCAGAATGGTTTTGAAAGATGGGAGGGAGGGCATTGAACTGATGAACAGAGACATGACGTTCCAGTCATTAGCAACATGGCACAAGTTCAGACAATGTCCAGCAGATTTGATAGGTTTGAAGACAGACATGAGTTTTTGTTCACCGGATCATAAAGACTGACTGGGAACATAGTTGTGTAGAATGTTACTTAGTGCTGGACAAGCAGATGGATTCTGGATAATTTTATAGATGGTAAGAAGTATGTATATGTATATAAATGGATTTTGGAATTACGTGCTACCATAGGTTCAGATTTAAATGAGGATGTTCCATTAAAACCTGATCCATGTCATTTTTATTTTTTATAAATGTAGTTAGTTCTCTGCTGATTTTTATCATCTGAAAAAAATCCAGTGTGGGTGTGAAAGCACTTGTCTGTCTAATAAAGTTTACAGTTTTTATCACTCCATGGTCTGTGGTCTTTGCTGGTTTTGGATTTATGTTTTTACATTGACTACAGTTTGCTGTTCCATTTGTATTAGTTTCTGTATATTTTAAAGTTTTGACTAAATACCAGGAGGCAGTAATTTCACTAAATGTTAATATATCATCACAAAACCTTTCATTATCCTAAAGTTGTAAAGTGAGTTATACATAAAAAGAATGATCAGTGAGGTGTTTTAAATTACTTAATTTAGAAATAATCTGTTGCTCACCAAAAAAAAAAAAAAAAAAAATCTGCCTCTTTTCCTCTGTAAACAATCTCCAGGAACCCTCATCCCAAGAGTTAATCCTTTCAGTTCTTGGTCTCATTCTACCTTCATTGCACTTATCAGACACCAACTACTTTGCTAATCCAGATTTGTTAAAAGAAAGCCAGGAGGAGGCAGACAAGGAATAGATTAATTCCTTCCTCACAGGAGTACTTACTTGTCTAAGCAACTTCCTGTATGGATCTCTTCAATTCCTATTAGACACTCTTTAAGAAGATCTATGCATTAAAACATGCTACAATCATTTGCACCATAGGACTCTGGAGAATGCACATCTTATAAGGCCGCCTCTATCCCATATGCAGCTATTTCATATTTCCTACTACCAGGCTCACCACTGCCCCACGTGAACATATATTTCAATCCTGAACTTTATGTTGTAGAAAATCCACCAATATTCTCCTCCACATTTCTATTTCCCAACTAGAATAACAGAATAACATTATTTAATGCAGCATATAAAAGAAATGCTACCGTCCTACATAGATGAATTATCCATTACAGTCACAGCTTATTATCATCTTGGAAACAGGGCTGTATACGACCACCACCAATAAATCTGAAATCAGTTTTCTTAGTTACTCCACCTGCAGGCAGGAAAGAGCACATGGAAGTGACATTTGGTATAGATTTCCTCTCAAATGAAGCTCTTACATGTCTCATTCATCAAAATCTGCCTGCATTTTCAATGTCTATAAGCGGTATAACTATCAGTAATCACAAATATCTCACTGTGACATCCCTTTACAATCTCCCAACTCCTCCAAAAGCACAAAAGACACATCATTCCAATTGCTCATCAGTAAGTTAAAAAATGACCATTATTCTTTGAGGATTTATATATAGATTGGTCTGACTTCAACAATCCTTTTGAAGTACCTATATTAATCATGGGACACACCATCTCTCCTCAACCACCAGGTTATCATGGTATCAGGAAGAAGTACTATACTGGAATGGATTATGACCTTTAATCTTCCACTCTTTATCCTGCAGGCCTGTTAGTGGATACAGTGCAGTTGTGTAAATTGAACTTGCCATAACAGTAGATGTTCGAATTTCTCACTGCTGCAATAGCCTATAGTGACCTGGAACACAACTTGCCCAGGACACAGTACCCAACACCAAGTACGCAACAGTGTCTGGCTCCCATCAATTCATGCAAATACATATTCTACATGAATTTGTATATATGTATGTATATATATATATATATATATATATATATATATATATATATATATATATATATATATATATATATGTATATAGACACACACACACACACACACACACATATATATATATATATATATATATATATATATATATATATATATATATATATATATATATATATATTAATATGGAGCAAGGGTTGGTTCATGTTCAACAGAAATACAGCACCACTCCTGATAGTGACCTCTAGGCTCCCCAGGTTGGTTTAGCTTGATTTGGGTAGCTGCCACTTTGTGGGACCTGTGATTTTGATGTGTTTGTATGTTTTATGATAGCAGCTTTGTGTGTGGTCAGTGTTTTTTTTTTCACTTTTTGAGGTTCTGTTTTTTTTTTCTTTGCTTCAATATTTTCTTATGTAGTCATGCAGACATATAAGTAAGTAGCAGGTGGTACGTGTGTGTGTGTGTGTGTGTGTGTGTGTGTGTGTGTGTGTGTGTGTGTGTGTGTGTGTGTGTGTGTGTGTGTGTGTGTGTGTGTGTGTGTGTGTGTGTGTGTGTGTGTTTGTGAAATGTAGTTGGGTACTAAGGGAATGACACATCTACTAGAAGTGAATGTTGAGAGCTTTTGTCAAACTGATGTGATTTCAATATCCTTCTGTAGAAGTACTGTGAACTTATATTCTTTTTCTTCTTTCAGCTTTTCCCAGTTAGGGGTCACCACAGTGGATCACTTGTCCACTCTTGATTGGTAGTGGAGTTTTATGGTGTTGAGTTGTCAGCCCGGCACCCTACCTTCCACAGAAGGCACACACACGCACACACTCATGCCAATGGCCAAATTAGAGTGTCCAATCCACCTACAGCATGTCTTTGGGATGTGGGAGGAAACTGGAGCACCCGGAGGAAACCCCTGTGACCACAGGGAGGATATGCAGATTCTGCACAGAAGTCACCCCAGCAGAGGATCGAACCAGAGAACCTCTTGCTATGAAGTGGCAATGCTAATTGCTACACCACCACGACTGTGAACTTACGTAATACATGCAAAACCTCTGTTCCACAAACACTATAGACATGCAACATCTGAGCAACACATATTTCACTAAGATGAGAAGTGCAAATACATTATGAATCTATGAATGTCTCCTTAGGTATTCTGTGGAAATATGCCATTACCAAGTAACCTGTTCAAGTGTAAATAAATGAATAAAGTTATAAAATGGAATCACTCTGGAGTCATTCTACAATGAGTTTAGTTATCTGCTGTTAATAATTTTTTGTTTTGGTAAAAAACATTTTTCTTATAAAATCATTCTGCTACAGTTAATGTTCTAAATTTTCTTCCACACCAACAGCTGTAAGGCATAAAGGCAAGTACTCTGCGTGTAATGTGGGTCATTCCTTGAATATGAACATGCTTATGGATAATAATAATAATACTGCACATGGCTGTGCATCACATTTTTAAAGGATTCCTCTCTGTCTCTCTCTCTCTCTCTGGTTCCTCATTAATCCTTCAATATATAAAACAATCTTATTATAAAGCAGTCCATAATAAAGAAAAGCAAATCACTGTGTTATACAAATTTGTTAAAAAAGTTCATGGTTACTACATCCAGCTGCTTTCTGATGCATGGAAACTCCAGCTGACAGCATGCATTTTCTTCATGTCTTTAGGAAACCCATATAATGGCTAGCCTAATGTCTGTACTGTATGATGAATCCCAGTGGAAATTCCCACATAAATTTAATCCTTCTAACTTCTTGAATGACAATGGAGAGTTTGTTAAATCTGAGGCATTAATGCCATTTGGTGCAGGTAAGTTCAATGTTTAGTTAGTATCTAGGTAAAGTTGACTGATCGACATAGACCGATTTTAGTTACCTCTTAGGCCAAGGCAAAACAAGTAAGATACAAACAACTATTTGTTTCTCAACAAATGTGTGTACAGTATTCATGTTGCACAGAATTTATACTAACATATAATGTATATGTGACATCTAGTGCTAGACCAAATAGCTTATTAATGTTTTTTAAACATGCTGTGGTGGTGCAGCGGTAGCTTTGTTGCCTCACAGCAAGAGGTTCTCCCGTTCGATTCTCAGCTGGAGTGCGGGGAGTGCCTTCTGTGTGGAGTCTGCATGTCCTCCCCACAGTTGAGTGGCATTCGAAAGACATGTGTAAATGGGTGTGCCTTCGTTGAAGGTTGGACGTCGAGCTGGCAACTCGGCGTTCGTGAAAATATACTGCCAATCATTAGCGGACCGGAGTTTCGCTGTGGCGACCCCTAACCGGAGAAAGCCGAAAGATAAACAACAACTTCACAATAGCAACAGTGACATAGGTGAACAAACTTTATTAAAAAGGAAAGCAAACCATAATGATATTTTGAAGTTTCAATGCAGTATACATTTTCATCAATTATCATTAACTCCACTAATGAATTGACACCCTGACCCCATGTGAAAACATGGGAAAAGTGTTTGCAGATGGATGGATTAACTCCAATATTACTAAAATTGCTCAATTTTTGCCTTCCCTTAAACCTCACTTGTCTTCCTCCTGAACATTATTCTACATGTATTGTTCCCACAACTTCCATTTATTTCTAATTCGCTTCTTCCCTTTTCTAATGATCCTAACACAAATTCTTTTATGTTGCTTACAATATTTAACATTTCAGTTAAAGTTAATTCAGATTTTTAATTCCCATTTTCTGGAAATTGTGCTTTTGGCATTCAGTAATAGCATTAAATGTAATAAGCCTTACCAGGCTTAGGTAATTCAGGTTCTGTGTCCAAGCTTATAAAAATCATTGCCATTTGTTCCCCAGCATTTCTTAAAAAGTTGTGAGTTTCTGAAATCTCCTAACTTGTTACACTTCCAAAAAGCACTTTCCGAATTACCACATACTTTCCCATTACCTTTTTAGCATTTGCTGTCTACCTCAAGAAAAAAATTCTCTGAAGTCTGCTCAGGATATAAAATTTCTATGCAAACATTTCCAAGCAAAACTCCCAGCCCTTCTGGACTTTACTGCATACTTTTTCGTCATGCAGATGTCCTCTCATTGTTCCTTTGTCAATTGCCTTTCCAGTCTCTCTTGCTAGTCTTTCCTACTGCCTCTCATTTTAACACAAATGTACGGCAATAACATTGTAATACAGAAGACAGCAGTAATACTTATTTTATTTATTTATTTATTTACCTGTTGTTGACTATGTTAGTCTCACTAGGTCAGAGGCCTCTTTTCAAGAAAGGTATGAGTTGGCATATTAGAGGAAATTTGTTCAGTGTAATAGAGAACTTCTCCTTTTTTGTCAGTAGGTGGCACTAGTGGTACAAGGGCAGCCGTTATTGTTGCAGGTGATCATAGAGCAGAAGGTGGATAAGAAGAGAGGAGGTGATTGTGACTAATTTGCAGCCTAATGATTTGATTATAAAACAGTTATTAGAGATGGATGTACTGAATGCAAATAATTCCTTTGGTGATAGGTAATGGTCTAAAATTGTGGATGAAATTGCCACTACTGACAATATAGTGAAGGATAGCAATTTTACCAACAATCTTGATTTAACTCATCAGATGGGAGGTTTTGAGGAAGAAAGGAAGTCTTTTTCAGCAGTAATCATTAATTCCTGACAACAGAAAATGATATCATCTAGTTCTTCAGGGTCAGAGGTCATTTTGCTGATGTAGTGGAAAGCAAGGCAGAGAAGTGTGATAACAGTGGTAGTGTAGTAGACTTGAATCAATGCCCCTATTTACTAAGATTTGTATATCATTGTGAGGAAGGCTTCAATGGATCATTACAACTTTTGGAATAAAATAATAATTCCAACTGGTGTATCAAATCATCAGGTATTAGTTCTGGTTCACTTTAATATAGAAACAATTTATGAGGTTTGTTCAGTGATAGAAGTAGCTTTGCAAATTATGGTACAACATTTTGAGAATAAGCAGACATGGACCACAATCAGACATTGTGTTGTATGTTTGTGTAAGTAGAAGGTGTAAGGTGCAAATATATGATTTACATTTAAATACATATGGTAAGGTGCAACTATGGTCAAGGAATACAAATTTTAAAGGATATGTGCATACAGAATTATTGAAATGTTATAAACCTGTGCAATATTGGAGAAAATAAAGACAAGCTGAATGTTGGACTGGTTTATGGAAAAGTACTGTGGAACTGTTTGCAGGAAATGGACAATTAAAACACATTGATAAAATTGTTGTACAAAATAGTAGCTGTTTCTTAAGATGGGTCACTTTAAGTGGAACTGTCCTGCTTAACATGTGAAAAATGGAGTCAAATAGGCTGTAATAAATGATATGTGATACAATGTGTGTTAGGTATGGGAGCCAGATCATGTTTAGGTGAAATGCACAAAAAAATCAGAATAATAATTATGGAAATGTAAAAGAAAATGATAAAGTCCCACAGCTGAATCTAAGTCACATAGAGGTTTGTCATGATGGAACTTCTCAGTCAAGGGCAGAGAAGGTCATCATGAGACCTCTCTTTTATTTTCAAATTCTTATTTTTTATTGATATGTGAGACTGAAGATGATGGAAATGAAAGAATAAGACAATCATAAGGCTTTTTTCAATTATGTTAGGAACCTGGGATGCAACTCCCAGACTTGTTCTGAGTTGATTCTAAACGACAAAAAATACACTGAACCCACATACATCACCAATATCCTGGCAGACAGGTTCAGTGCAAACATCTCCACTCCCCCCCCCCAAAAGAGCAAGTATCTATCCCGGCAGAGTGCAGCCTCCCAAACATCTCTGATGCTCAGGTGAAGGCCGCCCTCTCCAAAGCAAAAAACACTGCTTCCATGTGACCAGATGCCATCCCGGGTTGCGTCCTACATGAACTCCAAGAAGAACTAATCCCTCAAGTAAAACTGCTGTACAATCTCAGCCTCACTACAGGATATGTGCCCAAAGCATGGCGTACAGCAACAGTGGTCCCACTCCACAAAGGTGGCACCTCTGGGGACCCTGGAAACTATTGCCCCATAAGCCTGACTAGCCTAGTCTGCAAGGCTATGGAGAGGGTCATCATGGAACTCATAAACAAAGACATTGGGGACCTACAGACACTAGATCCTACCCAATTTGGCTTCATCAAGGGCAGATCCTGCCTTTTGAACCTGGTCTACTTCTTCAAAACAGACACCAAGGCCATAGATGAAGGGAAGGTAGTGCACACAGCCTATCTGGACCTCGCAAAGGCATTTGACACAATACCCCACTCGGGCATCATAGATAATCTATCCAGCCTAAATATAAACCCCTATGTCACAAGATGGGTCACAAACTGGCTCAAAGACAGAAACCACAGAGTCAGAGTTGCTGGAGCCATGTCAGACTCGAAACCGGTCACAAGTGGCGTCCCACAAGGTTCTGTCCTGGTACCTCTCTTGTTCGGTATTTACTTTTCTGAGGTACAGGCCAACGTGGGAGGACTATGGCTCACCAAGTTCGCAGATGACTGCAAACTGGGTGCCACAATAGGCTCTCCAGCTGACACAAACATCCTTCAAAAAGGTCTCGCAGAAATGGATAACTGGTGCCAGAGCCATGGTCTAAAGCTAAATGCCAAAAAGTGTATAGTCATACCCTTTGGCAAAAACAATGTGCCCACAAATTACCACATAGGTGGTAACCCATTAAGTACAGAGAAAGTAATTAGGGATCTAGGGACCCAAGTTGATAGCAATCTCTCCTTTGACAACCACATTGCCAAAGTGGTTAGAAAGACCTTCTACATAGCCCACCTCATCATGAAAGGATTCACATCTAGATCAAGAGAGGTAATCGTGCCCCTTTATTCATCCCTCATCAGGCCCATCATAGAATACAATGCCCCCTTTGGGATGTACCTTACCCAACACCTGCAGCAATTGGAAAGACCCCAAAAGTACCTCACCAAGAGGATCAAGGGACTCAAATGGATGCCATATGCTGCTCAGTTAAAAAACTCCAGCTCTACTCAGTTGCATACTGCCTACTTCGAGGCGATCTATGCCTGACATATAAAGCTATGTCCAACCCAGAATTAATGGACATGCTCCACCTCAGTAAATCTAAACCCCTTAGAGCCACGCGCTCGAGGGATTTGAACCTCAGCACAGAAATAAATAGAACATGCTGGAGGTACAGATTCATAACCCAGAGGCTCCCTTCGCTCTGGAATAGAATTCCAATTCATGTTAGGCAGAGTACCTCACTGACTCTCTTCAAGAAGAATCTTAATGAGTGGATGGGGGATCGTAGGTTTGTCCCGGAGATTACTTCCGTGCCACTATTAGACAGAGGCTCAGTAAACTAAACTTTAAAAAGGGCACAGTATACCCAAATCAAGGGGTGGCATAAGCCAAACACAATCGGGCTAGGCTTATAAATGCCACAGGGCACATAGCCTAGTATGTACCTATGAACCTATAATAGAACAGATGGTTAAAGAGATTAATAGGCTAGAAGTAAAGAGAAGATTTAAAGGTAGAGGGAGGAATGAAACCTGACATTTTTCTAATTATGTTCATAGATAGATTTCTACTGATCATACTTGGCTGCAAAATTGGCTAAGTATTGTACATATGTTTGAAAATAATCAGGAAAGTTTCTGATAATGAACAATATCATTTAGATATTTTTTGGTGGAGGGAAAGGAGTTGGTTTGTATTTTACAAATAAATGTCAATGAACCAAGAAAGATTTTGGTAGTGAGCATAGGAAGTGAAGGTTTTACAGCAGATGGAGAATAATGAATATGCATGCCCTATATGACTTCAGTTAAAAGAAAAGCATTATGGTATAAAAATGAAATGTACAGAATATATTATCATATGAGGGGAATTTAAATTCCAGTTTGATAGAATTGAACAAAAGGAAAGGAATGTGGTTAGGGGATGCGGACATTGCAAAGACTTAATAAAAATAGGTTACATTCTAAAGGACCAGAGGGTCTGATTAGTAAGGAGGAGAAAATAACCACTATATTAGATTATGCCAGGATTTCATAAAATCTGTGTAGGAACCGTGAAGGGCCTACATGGAATGTATCTATGTACACTGCCATGGTTCCCCCTCGACAGCATGCTATGCATATTAATGATGGTGTGGTGTTGAGGGAGAGCATCAGAATATGGATACTGAAGCAGTGTGGGGAGAGGTGTAGTGGCTACCTGTGGCTGCAGATGGGTGCGAGTCTCCCTGTAATGCTCACCACCACTGTTGTAACGCTGTGAAGTGTGTCAGTTGTGTAAAATGTCAGGGTTATGATGTTTATTTTATTTTTCTTCTATTTTTTTTTACAGCATGTTTGCATTAAGTGGTGTGGAGCGCAGCAATGCCAAGTTGTACCCACATTATAGACAGCTGACACATGCTGGACATCTAAAAATAGAAACCAAATGTATTTAATTATTTATAGGCTTGTTTTAAGCATGTTTGTGCAGCGTGGAGTGCTGCTCAGCAATGCTAACAGGTAGCCTAGTACTATATGTGAAGCTTTACTACTTTTTTATATCCAAAGAGCTACATGAGTAGAGTTATGGTCTTATGAATAGTAGGTCTTGAGTTCAAGTCTGTAACAGGCGAAATATGTCTGTAACTCAATGTAGTATTTTTCTGCATTTTCATAAAATATTGTGAATTGAGGCATCACTGCACTTTGCTAAGCAGTGCTCATTCATGATAAGCAGTGCATAAATATGTTCACGTTTCTGTGAGTCTTCACTCTGCTTATCTTCTCTTAGCTGGTTTGCACTGTACTAAGAGATGTGATGCTTTTTTGAATGTTGCTCAATGACATGTAGATGTGGGAAAACAGCCTATATTAAGCCCAGTAGGTAAGAATTCTACATCATTCATTGGGGTTCATTCATCTGTTGTTATGGCTGGCAGTGTTGGTGAAGGTGTGTACTTTCAGGCACAGAAGTGGGATATTCAAGAGTCCAGGGTCATGGTCGGGCTTCTTGTTAAAAACCATGAAGTCCAGCTGATGCAGGGCATATTCCAGGACACGGAGTGTAAGGCAGAGGCCTGGGACCATTTGGCCTGAGAACTCATCAGTGTTACTGGTATCCCCCTGCAGAGGTGAGCAGTGTCGTCACCACCATGATGACCTGAAAAGAGGAGCACTTTGGACACCTGAGTCGAAGAGGCGAGACCAAGGAATGCCCCACAAATATGTAAGTAATTTTACCTCTGCTTTATCAATATGCAAGCTGGATCTCTGCAAAACTGGTATGCATAATGGTGTGCTTCTCACCTAGCCAAGTTGTATCATGAGTGTGATAAGTATGGATTTAGTATGCTAACTGTAGTACAGTAAGTAAGAAAGTATAAAGCATCTACTGCAATAAAGTATAAACGAGAAAAACTGTAGTGCAATTGGTAATGGTCAAGTAGAAATGTAGTACAATAAATGGGCAATTAGAGTTGTAGTGCAATATATCAACAATAACAACTGATGTTCAATAAACAATAAACAGTACCACTAATATTAAGCAAAATGGTGTTCAGCAGGATATGTTTTCATAACCATTGTATAGCTGTATGCATTGCTTGTGCATGGTAAGGTTGCTGCAATCAAGTTTAACACTGTATTGGCTGTAGAATGCAAAAAGTATTGGCCTGCAAACTAAATTGCTTAACTCATAGTACTGCCCATGGCTGTCTCTGGGCCAATATCAGTCACATAATGCTTTCTTTTCCTTCTACTGCAGGTAATACATGTATATGGGTGAGGTAGCCCACTCCATGGGCAGATAATGTGTGTGGACTTTACAGATATTTCAAAGAAATAACAGTAGAAAATGTTCACCAGCATTATTGATACTAAAATAAAGATGTGTTAAATATATGCAGTACAGATGTATTCCATGTGTGTTTTGCTGTCAGTGCAGTCAATTATAACACTGCAATAGTTCTAGAATGCAAAATGAATGTCCTGTAATTTGTATTTCCCAACTCCTAGTATGGTTCAAGGTTATCTCCAGCACACTATCCATCAAGTAATGCTCACATATTCCCTCCCTAGGAACAAAGGTGTATGAGTAAGGTAATCCATGTTTTGAGCGGACATTGTATTTAGATTTCACAGAGTCTTAAAATCAATAAGAATAACATGTTCACCAGCATTGTTGATTCATAACTAATTCTGTCTACTTCCAATATGGCTATATACCTTGCATGTCTGTACTATTTGCTGCAGTCAATTATTATATTATTTACAGATGTCCCCTGCAGTCACAGCTATCGGGTTCTATTTCCATGCCTGGCAACTAAGGCATGATGGCTGTCTAGTTTATGAACTGTAAAAAAACATGCTTCTCAAATGCCACAATGTTTCGTACTGTAGTTAATATTGCATAATCCTTCTGTCACAGGATTACCACAGACAAGATTAACTGGAATACAAAGTATTACCAAATCTGCTTACAGAACACCTTGGTAGTTATATAAGCCCACATGATGTGCAAGTGTTCTGTCTACTTGTGTACCTGTATTTGTTATTGCTTGGTCCATACTGTCCCTTGAAACAGCTTGAGAGGTATGTATGTGTTACAACACCTACAGCAGACTTTTAGTCACAGTACACAAAACTGAAAATACACCCCTGTAGAGTTAATATTACCATTGTTTCCAGGGATATAATCTGCAATGTCACTAATGGACTGTTATTCTCTCTCTCCCTACCCCTTATCTGCATTTATTTAATATTGTTATGTATTATTATGGTTTACTATTTTTATTTTATTTTATTTATTTATTTATTTTACATTTGTTTACCGGGCTAGTCTAACTGGATACATGTCCATTTTCAGTAGAGGCCCGGGGAGAAAAGCTCCTGGTTACATACAGCTAATTAACATATTTCTATCTATGAATCATACAAATAAACACAAAAATACAAAACATAAGCATAAACAGTACTAAATTACAGGATATAATAACAATTCTAAGTAATTTATCAGTATAGGATGCAGTCTTAACAGTAGATATAGTTGATATTCCAGGATAAAATTTTTTTTTTTTTTTTAAGGAGGGGGAAGATCAGAGAATAGAGTAACTATGAAGCTAGTCTGGTTTGGAGCAATGACATAGCCAGTGAGATTTGAGATATACTTTCAGATTGTTTTTGAAACTGGAGAGAGAGGGAAGTGTAGAAATATCATTTGGTAGAAGATTCCAGGCTTTCCCTACTGTATTAGAAAAAAGAGAGTCACCAGCCTTGTTGTTTATTTTGGTAGTATGTGCTAAGAGTTTATGTGAGGACCTTAGGGAATCTAGGTTTTTATAGGGAGTGATGAGTGTGGATAGAGCAGGTGTTTTGGATGGTGTGTAAAGGGTTTTGTGAGCTATAGTTAGTTGATGGAATTTAATTAGGTTATCTAGTTCAAGCCAGCCTAGCTGTTTTAAATTGTGGCAGTGATGGGTTCTAAAAGGGTTTCCTGTGGCAAATCTGGCGATGTTATTATAGGACATTTCCAGTTTGCTGAGATTGTTTTTAGAAAGTTTAGTAAAGATGGGTGAAGCATATAGAAGAGGAGATATTAGATGTGTGTGTGCTATTGTTTTACGAGCAGAGGGTAGGAGAAAAGATTTAATCCGATACAGGGAGCCTAGTTTTTTATTAACAGATTTAATTGTATTGTTTATATGTATATCAAAGTTTAGTTTATTATCGATGGTGACACCTAGCAGTTTAGTGGCAGGTTCTGGGGATATAATAGTATTGTTGGTGGAAGTGACTGAGAAATCCAATGTGGGGAATTTACTAGTGGGAGAAAAAAGAAGGAGTTTAGTCTTTTTGGGGTTTAAGAGAAGGCATCTATGAGTGAACCATTTTTCTACTGTGTTGAAGACTTGTTGGGTAAGGTGTTGGAGGTCTGAAGAGGATGAGGCTGAGCATATAAGTGTGGAATCATCTGCATATTGTATACAAGAGGCTTGAGGGATGGCCAGGTGGAGGTCATTGATGAAAATGGAAAAAAGTAGAGGTCCAAGGATGAAACCTTGGGGGACACCTAGGTTGACTGGTAAGTGGGTAGAGAGAGGCTTGTGCCATAGTACGGCCTGCTGTCTTTTGTCAAGGTACGACTGGAACCATTTAAAGGAGGATGTGTCAAGTGATAGGGATTTTATTATGGTGATGAGAATTTGGTGATTCACCATGTCAAAAGCTTTAGATAGGTCAATGAAAAGGGCAGAAGAGAGTTTGTTTAGACTACGGTGTTTGTTGATAATATCTGTAAAGGAGAGAAGGGCAGTGGAGGTACTATGTGAAGGTCTAAAACCATGCTGACAATTAGCTAGAAGGTTGTTTTGTGTTAAATGCTGAAGTAGTTGTTTATGGATGAATTTCTCCATAATCTTAGCTAGAGGTGACAGGAGGGCAATGGGTCGATAGTTGGAAAGTTCAGTAGATTGGCCACCTTTGTGGAGGGGGATAATATGGGAGATTTTCCAAATGGAGGGGATATAACTTTCAGTAATGGTTCTGTTGATTAGGATTGATATAGGGTAGGCAATGGCTTTAGCGGCTAGTTGCAGAAATTCTGCAGGTAGTTGGTCTGCTGAGGGAGCATGGTTTCAATTTCTGAAGGAGGGTAAGTACATATGATGTAGGGACGGGTTGAAGTTGAAAGGAAGGAAAAGAGTTTGTTTTATTAGTAAGTAAAGTGAAGTTATCAGGTGAGAGCTGGCTAGCTAGTGTTAGTATAGTGTTAGTGAAAAATGTGTTAAAATCATTAGCTATATTTATAGAAGTTTTGTGTTCAGTATTTTGAGGGCTAGGAGTGGTAGATTGCCCTGGGTGGAGTAGTTGGTTGATGCTGGACCAGAACTTCTGTGGTCTAGTTTGATTTGCTTGTTGGGAAAGTAGGTTGTAATTTTTTTTATCTGATATTACAGCTCTTTTAGTTTGATTTCTTAGTTGTCTGAATGTTTGTTGGTGGACAGGACTTTGAGTCTTTTTCCAAATTCCCCAATGTTTGTTTCTATCTTTGATTTTTTGTTTGGTTTCTTTAGACAGCCATGGAGCATGTTTGTTTTTCGTTCTAATTTGTCTGGTTGGGGCATGGCGGTCCAGGATGGTAAGAAAGTTAGAGTTAAAGTAAGTAACGGCATCGTCTAAGGATAAATTATGCAGTGGTAACCAGTTACATGCTTTTAGTTCCATCTGGAATAGTTCAGAGTTAAAGTTCTTTTTGGATCTGATGCTTATTGTGGATGTTGGAGAGGGACAGTTAGTTTTATGTCTGATGATGTAGGTAAGGGAGTGGTCACTTAAATCATCTGGGAGAGTTCCTGAGTCATAAGTATGGGGAAGACGGTTAATAAGGATCCAATCTAATAGGCTAGATTTTTTATTGGATTTATTTATCCTGGTAGGGGAGGTGATAGTTTGGGAATACCCATATAGGTTTATGTGGTTAGAAGGGAGGTTACTACAGAGGGAGGTCCAGTCTATATTTGTATCACCTAGGATGATAGTTTCTTGAGGTAGGTTTTGGGATAGCCAGGAGAGAATATTTTCCATAGTTGCTATATTGTTACCAGGGGGTAGGTACAAACAGATGATATAGATAGATTTGGAATTGTTGATAAGAAGTTTTGCGATAAGAATCTCTGCATTGGAGTCTAGAGGTGGTCTGAGGTTATAGGTGGTTAGATGTAGGCAAGGTTTATATAGGATAGCAACTCCTCCACCTTTTTTGGAGGTCCGGTCGAGTCTTAGGATATTATATCCAGGTGGGATGATCTGATTGTCCTTGGTTGTAGGTTTTAACCAAGTTTCTGTTAAGCATAGAATATCAAAGGAGTAGACTTCAGTCAGGGCTTGTAATTGGGTAACTTTATTGTTTATGCTGCGTATATTAAGATGAGCAATAGAAAGAGAGTTAAATTTTTTTGAAGATATATGGGTTGGAAACATTTTGGAGTTGAGGGGTGAGGAAGGAGAATGTGAAGGCCCTGGGTTTGGGTGGATGTCGCCATCTTTTAGAGAGAGCAGTAGGTTTAGAAAGTAAAGGTTATGGATTCTACTGTAATGAAATAGACATTTCCTGGGGTTGAGGTTATTATATTTTGTGTGTTGTGTTCCATGATATTTAGGAAGTATGTATTTAGAAGAGAAAGTGATATTAGCATGTGTAAGTTTTGGGTGTGAGTTAAGTGAGATGGTTTCTGTTTTGGGATAATTTAATAGTGGGTCAAGTGGGCTTTCAAGAAAGGTGAGTAGATGAGAGAGCATTAGGGGAGGTAGTAGTGAAAGTATTAGTAAGACTGAGATAAAGGGTGGGATGTTTTGATTCTTCATTGTATGAGTATTAATTGGTAATATGTAGCTAGAAGTTAAACTGTGTTGGGAGGAGGAGGGAGAGAGGATAGTATCAATTATATTTGGGAGGGAGTGTGTAAGGGTGTAGTTAGTGGAAATGGATAGCTGAATAGTGTGAAAGGAGGAGGTATAAAGAGAAGAGTGTTTATGTAGAGTAAGATGAAGGGACACGGTATGTAATAGGATTAAAGTGGTGGGAAGGAAGTTAAGGGTTTGGACAGTGATGAGAGAGGAAGGGGTGTGGGGGAGGAGGAGGTGTGGTGTAGGAAGTATAAAGGTAGGACCCCTGGGGGTGGGTGGGAATTGGGGGTAGGGAGAGGAGTGGAGTGAGCCCGCAGGGCGAACGGAGCGGGTAGAAACAGTTAGTGAAACTGCTTGTCAGGAAAACAATCAGAAAATCTGTATACTAAGGTAAGTCAGCAGTATGTAAGTGCTGAGAAAAGTAAGGAGTCAGAGAATAGAGTCGGTGGTCGAGACCGGGGTAGGAAAAGAGTGAGGAATTAGTAGGTTGGTTAGGTGGTCTTAAGAATCCGAAGAATTATGAAATGAGGCAAGTGGGCAGGAGGTATCCAAGAGAATGAAGCTGGGGTTTAGGGGTGAGACCTATGGCTGGGTTTGCTATTACAGGAGATAGAGGAGGGGGATTGTGTGGTTGTAAAACTAGGGAGGGGATGACTACAAGTAATAGGGATTACTGTGTAGGTTAGGAGGTAAGAAGGGGTACTAGTATGTTAAGGAAAGGGCAGTGGAAACTGCTGTCTGTGCTGGCCTGAAGCCTGCGCTTGGTTCCCCGGAGGGTTTATTACAAAGATTTACAGAAAATTATTGGCAGGAATAGAGAGACCAACAACATACTTTCTTGTTAACTTGAGACAGGTTGTAGGGAGAGTAGGCTTTGAGATACCACTGCAAGCATTCAGAAAGAGTTCATTCCACAAGGCAGGTTGGTTTCAAGAGACTAGTGCAGGAAATAGCACAGGAGAGTATGGTGCTGGAAGGAGAGAAAAAAAAAACAACAATGGAGTGGGGAGCAAAAGCAAAGAGTTAGGACATGCTGGGTAGGTTTGTTAACATTAATAACAGTTATTATAGATACATAACATAAGTAGCAAGCTTTTCTATATAAAACAATAGCTAAAAAAGAAAAAATTATACTGCAGTAATATACTGTTTCAAGGTCAGTAAGACCCTAATCCACAATTCCACTTTAAGCTAAAAAACAAAATCTAGATATTAACAGTAGCTATAAATGCAAGCTTTTTGACATAGACAATGCAATATCAGGACTCTATATAAAGGCTTGGTAGTCCATTACCATCACATTTAAGACACAGTATGTATTAAGAAGGATTAACACAATAAACCTCTATCCGGTCAATATGTTTAGGAATAAACTGATAATACTGCAGACTAGGAGGTATACAGTATTGCAGTTAAATGGTGATAACACCATAGAAGATACAAGATTCAATGTTTGGTTACTGGGTTCCTTATAGGATAAGGAAGCGCAACAGCGCTGTAATGCGAGTATATCAGCTTTAGCAAAAGCAGCTCAAGGAGCTCTCCCCAGTTAATGTAGGGTTATGTTGCCCAGAGGAGCTAGTTATATTGGTTTTGCATGGAGTACCTGCGTACCTGCTTGCTTAGAAATGCTCTTCATGGGGGGCGGTAGCCATGAAAACCTTAACAGACTACAAAAAAAAAAAAAATTGAGGATAAAAGCATTTTACATGTGTAATCCTAGGTAAGGCACTAATGTAGTATATTGAGTAGACGGCTAAGTCTTAAGAGTCTCGACACATTCAGCGTGTCTCTACCTCTCAGGTAGACCAACCAAGTCCGTTTGCTGTCGCAAGTTAAGCCTTTCAGAACAAGCGTATGTTAGCGAGGCTTTAGCAGGGAGGTGTTAACTACAAAAAAAAATACATCTATAAGATTTAAAGGTATGCAGAAGCGTTTACTACAAACAAATACATCGATAGGATTTAAAGGTATGCAGAAGTAGAATCACAGGCTTTATTGCCTTTATTTTGAGTTGCTGCGTACCTACACGCTTTGAATAAGCTCCTAGTAAGAGGCGCTTGCCAGGAAGAGCTTTACAGAGTACCGGAAAGTAAAAATATATGCATTTTACTCATGTAACCCTAGTATTTCTTAGAGAAAATACAAGTAGATGCTCCTCAAGGGAGTCGCTAGCCAAAAAATACCATTGCTGGCTTTCTTCAGACCACCGAATTGTAAAAAAGCCGTTTATACGGTTACACCTAGTATTCCCTTACAGAACAAGTATAGAGATGCTCCTCGAGGGAGTCGCTAGCCAAAATACCCAATGCTGGCTTTCTTCAGACTGCAGATTTGAAAAAAAAGCCGTTTATATGGGTAAACTTGTCATAAACCTTTCAACCGGTGCCATAATAACTCCAAGTGGGAAGGTGTTGTAATATAGATGCCTAATTGTAGGCTTGGAGTGACGGCTGAGTACAGGACGGCCAGATAAAATGGCTCCACGTGGGAATACAAATGCGGGGATGATGTGGTAGGTAATTAATACACAGTAGCTAGAAAGTAACAGCTAAGGCAGACAGGTAGTCATTTCGGCCTTAGGAACTCCTCACACCCACAATACAGATATTACAACAGGTAAATAGTTCATAAACAAAATTGTAACAAGAGAAGTTATACAGCTAGTATTTCAGTTTCTGAATCATTTGAACAGCATCGCAGAGATGATTACTAACAATATATGAAATGCAGTAACTATAGGAATACACAGTAAGACAATTCACCTTAGGTAGGCAAAAATACCAACAATCAAATATTACATACCAGGTGGAGACACAGGGACAGGGAGCAGACAGCAGCCAGGGCTAATAACAGGATATTAAAGATGGCGCCTCGCAGGTCCCAGGGTATTTATAGGATCTCAGAGATTAAAAAAAGGTGAAGAAGGGAGGGGATAGAGGTGAGTGATAGGTACAGCTAGGAGGGGCTAGGGATAACACCCACTATGAAGGTTTGTGGAGTAAAGAAGGTGGGAAGAGCTGAAAGGTTACAGGAACAGAATGGTAAGAGAGGGTAAAGAAGGAGAGGAGTGAGAAGAGCAGGTTGAAGGTCGTGGGATGTGGGTCTATATACAAGGGATATAGAAGAAAAAGGAAAGGTAGGGTATGGTGGAGTGGGTAGAAACAGTTAGTGAAACTGCTTGTCAGGAAAACAATCAGAAAATCTGTATACTAAGGTAAGTCAGCAGTATGTAAGTGCTGAGAAAAGTAAGGAGTCAGAGAATAGAGTCGGTGGTCGAGACCGGGGTAGGAAAAGAGTGAGGAATTAGTAGGTTGGTTAGGTGGTCTTAAGAATCCGAAGAATTATGAAATGAGGCAAGTGGGCAGGAGGTATCCAAGAGAATGAAGCTGGGGTTTAGGGGTGAGACCTATGGCTGGGTTTGCTATTACAGGAGATAGAGGAGGGGGATTGTGTGGTTGTAAAACTAGGGAGGGGATGACTACAAGTAATAGGGATTACTGTGTAGGTTAGGAGGTAAGAAGGGGTACTAGTATGTTAAGGAAAGGGCAGTGGAGACTGCTGTCTGTGCTGGCCTGAAGCCTGCGCTTGGTTCCCCGGAGGGTTTATTACAAAGATTTACAGAAAATTATTGGCAGGAATAGAGAGACCAACAACATACTTTCTTGTTAACTTGAGACAGGTTGTAGGGAGATTAGGCTTTGCTTTGAGATACCACTGCAAGCATTCAGAAAGAGTTCATTCCACAAGGCAGGTTGGTTTCAAGAGACAAGTGCAGGAAATAGCACAGGAGAGTATGGTGTTTCTTGTTAACTTGAGACAGGTTGTAGGGAGATTAGGCTTTGAGATACCACTGCAAGCATTCAGAAAGAGTTCATTCCACAAGGCAGGTTGGTTTCAAGAGACTAGTGCAGGAAATAGCACAGGAGAGTATGGTGTTTCTTGTTAACTTGAGAAGGGTTGTAGGGAGATTAGGCTTTGAGATACCACTGCAAGCATTCAGAAAGAGTTCATTCCACAAGGCAGGTTGGTTTCAAGAGACTAGTGCAGGAAATAGCACAGGAGAGTATGGTGTTTCTTGTTAACTTGAGACAGGTTGTAGGGAGATTAGGCTTTGAGATACCACTGCAAGCATTCAGAAAGAGCTCATTCCACAAGGCAGGTTGGTTTCAAGAGACTAGTGCAGGAAATAGCACAGGAGAGTATGGTGTTTCTTGTTAACTTGAGACAGGTTGTAGCGAGATTAGGCTTTGAGATACCACTGCAAGCATTCAGAAAGAGTTCATTCCACAAGGCAGGTTGGTTTCAAGAGACTAGTGCAGGAAATAGCACAGGAGAGTATGGTGTTTCTTGTTAACTTGAGACAGGTTGTAGGGAGATTAGGCTTTGAGATACCACTGCAAGCATTCAGAAAGAGTTCATTCCACAAGGCAGGTTGGTTTCAAGAGACTAGTGCAGGAAATAGCACAGGAGAGTATGGTGCAGGTGGAGACACAGTGACAGGGAGCAGACAGCAGCCAGGGCTAATAACAGGATATTAAAGATGTATTAACAATTAACATATATTGTTAAAGTAACTGTATTTTGGGAAATGTGTTTTATTATTGTTATGTGTTATTATACTTTAATATGGACATATTTTGTTAAAGTAACCATTTTGTTGACCTTATGCAGTTTATTATTGTTATTTGTTATTATGTTTTCATATTAACTTATCTTGGCAAATTAGCGATGTGGTTGCCATTATGCTTTACCTGTTACTAGCATGCTGTTAACATACTGACTGTTCTGTTATTTTATGTTGTGTCATACTTAATATATACTGCTATGTATTTGGGTTAATTAATATGATGTTCCATGCTGTTAATACTAACAATTATTTGTACATAACTAGCCTCAACTTATTGCTATTCCTCAATTATCACAGCATGTCAAGGAAGGCCAGTTCTGGCTGAGCTCCCCTACCTTACCTCAACTGGCTGTTGCACTGGGTCCCAGCACATCTGGGACCCAGAATATTAGTGGTTCCTCTACTTCTGCTGTAACACTTGTGGTGTCGGGTAGTGCCACTCCACGTGATGGGGCAGGGTGCCCCTTTGGGAGCAGTAGCAGCTGGGCTGTTGTCACCTGGGCCGAACTGCCAGTCTTGGTACACAGTATAGTCCATAGTGGCTATGACTGCTGCCTGTGCCAGAGTGAGGAGCAGCCAACCTGGTGTTTTAGTCTCACCCAGGGCCCAGCGTCCAGCAATGTCACTCTGGGGCAGTCAAGAAGCAGTGCTGGCAGTCCCATGGGTGGGGATATGAGTCATGCTGCTGCTGTCTGGAGGCACGTGGGACCTGATTTCCACAAAACCCTCTCTATTCAAGGTGTTCACCCCCACATGTGTCACACACTGCCTTTGTCTGCTGTGTTGTCTGTTTGAAAATGCATCCTCACCTAACCAACTTACCTCCCCCACATGCCATGTAACTATGTCCCATTCCACTCTCACCTTAGAAAAAATAAAATGGAAACCTGTCCTAAAAACAAATTTCATCCCATAAATTGCTCTCTATTTCACACATGTGTCCACTGGATACATGCAATCTGATCCAATTGGATTGCCAACACAGTTATCTCATCCTCATCACTCTGGGGTTTGAGAGTCCAAATTCATCTACAAATTCTGTCAAAGAGCACAGTTGTTGCTATACAAGAAATGGATAGCTATAGTTCTTTCCTACACCTTTCTTGCACATCCCTCCCTGACTTTCAATATGTTTTTCCCCCTGCATGCCACCATTTCACCACTATCCTATCTCCCCTTTTTTCTTTTCTTTATATTTTTTAGTGTGGCACTACCTGATGTGCCATGTCGCACAGCTTTACTGAGCTCAGCTAAACAGAGCTAGAATGCCTATCTGTGTTTATAACATTGTAAGACACAAAATAAACACCTCTGCCATGTTTCATCGCTGAGCCCGTCACACCTGCAGCACAATTCATTAACCTACCATGCCACACAACTGTTACTTAAAAGCAATTGGTTTAAACAAAGCATAGTGATTGTCAATTAGAGTCATTAGGCATGTTTCAGCAGAGCTGCACACTGTGGTGTACCACACAAACTGGAGTAAAAAGTTATGGATACAGTAGGAGTGTACCTTGGACTCCGATACAATAGTACACCACTAGACAGCCAAAGACATAACAATGGATGTAACTGAGGCCTGTGATAGCATGTAAATGTGCCCTTTTATCAGCAACATATAGAAAGTCACCTGTTAAGTCATTAATGGCAAAATACATGTTAAACTAGGACTCTGGTGCAGAAATACATTCAAATAAAGCGATGCATATACTGATGGGTGTAGAAAATGTTTGTCACCGACTGTATGTGTGTACATTTATCTTGCAAAAACACCTGCTGTAGCAGTGACTTAGTAGCTCAGTCTGTTAAATGCCTTGTATTCCGGACATTTTGTCACACATAGTCCTGGGTTAAAATCCAGTGTTGATCTGCATTTCAACTACATAATTGCAAAGACAGCAATTAATGTATGACTAATGCACTTGTTATCCACACAAAGCATTGCAAATTAAATAACTGCTTTTCAGTGCATGAAATCACAGGCCTACAGGTAGAGACACACTTCACATATCCATATAACATTACTATATGTCACCTAGTACTCTGTTATTGGCACAGTTGCCTAACATACGTACCTTAAACACATGCCTTAACTGGAGTGTAAAGGGTACCCTCACCCTGGCACTGCCTCTACAAAAAGGCTGATACAGCTGACACAGATACGCCTACAGCTTGTTGTCCTCCAGAGTGTTCACACACTCTGCCTATGTCTATTACCTGTAGCAGTAGCTACAGCTTGTGGTACACACAGCTCTATGTAAAGGTTTATTCTACAGACCTACCCTCTGCGAGGATGTAGTCGACTCACTCCAGTAGTGTCCATCTAAACAGCTAAAGAAGGGGCCCAGGTCTACATGAAGGCCTTATATATTGCACAATGGTTGCATGTCATTGGCTAATGATAGTGCAATTCAGCTGTTTTGGCTGCAATAAGCATTTCAGAACCATAGACTGGTTTAGAGGCAATTACCTGCTGATGGGAAGCATGTTTAAAAGGCAGGCAGCTGACTATGGGGAACCATTCTGTATGAGACTTTGCTCACATACAGCATGCATTTGCGAAATATTACTATTAGCACATTTCAATATAGGAGTACTGCCATCAAGTATGTAACTGTGTTTTTGTGTATAACAGGATGCAGATAGGAGGATACAGGTATTGGGAAAAGGATTACAACAGTAAGCATGACTTACACCTGTGGTAATGTCATGTCACTGATTTCCTGCTGTGTTACACCTACAGGGAATGTACAATACTCCAATGTTGCATTGTCTTTTGTCATTGTGGCACACTGCTGTTGTTGGACTGTCCCTTGAAAGTGGTTATAATAGCACACTGTTATTTGTTTGGTACTGATCTGATGACAAATTATTGGGTGTTTGGCCTTAGGGAACACACCAACATAGACTGGAGTGTTGGGTGTATAATCATACAGCAGAATCTCTCATGGCACACAGGGAAGTACCTCAGCATTGATACTATTTTGGTTATATCCGCACATGTATGTTGTCACACTTTGAGCTATGACGTGTGAGTAAGCAGTGGATAGTGCTGACCATTTTGTCCTTGCTGTATCTATACATAGTGGACATCCATGTATCTGATTCTGTAATGTGTTCACCTTGTGTAGTCTTTTAGGAATAATGTACCAGAGATGACACCCACCCTTCTCAGATGCAGAGAATGAAATAAAATTACAAGGACTAAGGCAACATCATGATATCCTGCTATTCAGGGAGAGACATAATAAGGAACAGCAGGCTGCATTGTGGTCAGGCCTTGTCCGTGATGTGAATGACATGGGCCAGCAAGGCAGGACATATGAGTAGGTTCAAAACCGGGCAACCAATATTATTAATGCTGCACAACAACCAGCAGCAGGTATACCCAGGGATCGTGCTGTCACAGGTAGAGGTCCTGCAGTGGAGCAACAACTCTCAGCCACTGAGGAATTCCTAGTGTACCTAGGCACAAGCAACAGCTCCCTGGCATCTATCACAATGTACATCGTGGATGTGTGTGCCACAGTATCCACAGCTGAGGAGCATGCAGGTAAGCTTACTGTGAGAAGCATAGTAATACTGTAGCAGTCAGTGTGTCATGCTGTAGATACTTTTATGTGGGGGTCAGGTCTATCGTCTTTTGGGGGGTTACTTTCATGTATATACTCATAAGCAGATTGTGACCAATACAACAAGTAACACAGTAGCTACTGTACATGTGAGATATATGGATGTATTACCTTGTTGTACTGCAACATGCAGTGGTACTGACATTACCCCACCCTCAACTTTTCACAAGTTCATCAGGTATTGCCCAAGGCTATGGTGCTGCCCCTTGTAAGTATGGAACTTGTTTTGTTAAGGAACAATTGCATTCTAGTACAGTTAAAGGCCAGATTAATGCCCTATGTAAATGTAATAATGCGTGTAAACAGAGTAGGTTGTTTTTAAATGTCAGTCTGGAAGAGGTACATAAAGTTTCTAGAAGGGGTAATCACAGGAGTGTAGTTCAACAAACAGAAACATTTTGGCAGTTACAAGTAAGAGCAGATAAAGTGCCTGGTTTAATTGAGGAGAGAGAGACTCTAAAATGTTTTTAAAAATTTAACAGGTTTAAGGCAAATATATTAGGCAATGAAATGTGTATTTTCATATAATTTTTAAGAGAATTGTACTGGGTTTTTATGTGTTGTTTTTTTCAATTATAGTGTCATACTGAGTAATTAAAAGGTAAATATTACTGGTCACATTTGACTTGATTTACTTCAAGTGATTGTTATAAACATCCTTAGTTGAATTTAAATTTTGTTCCAAGGTAGTGCTTTGTGGACGAAGGTGGGAAAAGAAGTTGTCTGACCATTAATCCAGTTGTGGCTCTTCATTGCTATGAGGATTTTGGATGCTTTTCATACACAATAGGACAGGTATAAATGTACTGCTTTTTTCTTTCTTATTGTAGGTAACCGCGGGAGGGGGGTGAGGTCTGTCCCCTGCACAACCTGATATCAGTGTCTACTCAGACACTGATGATGATTGTGGCCACAGTGAGGCACAGGTGGGGGTGTTGGGGGCTGAATCTGTCCCAGAGGTAGACATCACTCTTATGACCCCATTGTCACTGCAACACAGTCTGTATGCCTACACATGCCTCATACGCAGAGGTCACAGATATTGAATAGTCAGAGGGTGGAGACATTGAACAGGATAGTGTGGCAACTATTGCGCCAATGAGTGTAGGCACTACTCATAGCCAGAGAGCTGGTGAGGGCCCACAAATGTAGATTGCAGGTGTGCTTGTAGGAGGTTTGCTGTCTGTCCACCACCTGTTGCAGGTGTCACATCAAGGGTCATCTGGCGCATGTTTTGGGCCATCATGGAGGCAGAGGCACATTCTGAGCAGAACACAAGACATATGCATAGGGTTATGGATGCCATAGAGTCTGACATCCGTGACAGCCTCCATCTCATTGGGGACACCCTGGATCAATTCACTGATGCAGGGGACAGACAGTGGGCTGAGCTAGTGTCTGTCTTGGACTGTACATTGTCTGTGCTGGAACATGTGGTTGGAGTTGAGCATAGGACCCATGGACATAGGTCAGCAACACCATCTGCTTAACATCTGTCTGTGTACACTCATACTTCTATAGTGGTAGGACATCCACCACTACAGAGACACATGTGCTATCCACACCACAATGCCGCAGGCCATAGGCTTGTGGTCCTGGGTGGTCCCATGGGGACATGGTCCCAGCAGACAGCAGTCACCATCACCGCTTCTGACCTTGGGCATGGTTATGTCACTGCAACTCCTGGAAGAGCCAGTCCCTATGTTTGGGGCCAGAGATAATGAACTGTCAACTCTACCATGTACAATCCAAAGCTGTTTAACATACACACATGTAGGGCTAGCACTGAGCTTGACTGTGTACATGCACACGCTCACACACCAGTGTCAAATGCAGTTCACCTACAGACATACGCAGCACCTCTCCATGGTCCATCTTACAGTCTTCCCCTGACTCACACATATGCTGTGTACCATTTGGGCCAGCTAGGCCTCCTGCATCCTCACACAACACCCTGTGCAAGTGATGATGCCTGTGCCACATCCCTGTAATCCTCAACATTGATGCAGGGAAGTGAAGCTATGAGTCTGATCCACAGGGTGACAATATGACTTAACATGCACTTGTATAATGCAGTGTTGGTTCACCATGCCACTTGTAGTGGTTAAAAAGAGATACTGTATGCTGGCATTTGTCACAAGTATATATGTTTCTGTACCTTATGTTGTCCTTATGCTGTATGTTGTTGAATTGGCGCATAGTTACACAATGATAGGTGTGTCATGGGCCTGTTTCTGTTTCTGTTACAGGAGTCTGTTCGGATAACCTATGGATACACAGTGGAAATAAAGTATCACAGAATGGCATTTCAACATGGTGGACATATGTCATCAGCAAGGACAATGACAGCATTCAGCATACTCATGCATTCCTAATCTGTGAGAAGGTCTGTTACTCTTTGTAAGTGCCACTAGGGTTTTGATGGAAATTACCCATGTACATATATCCTGTGTCCAGTACTAACAGTTGCTCTGCAACAGTTATAATTGTTGTATTCTCCATCCCAATGTGTAACCTGCACATGATGTGTGTCACAGCAGATGTGTTCATGACATGCATGAGGGGGCTGTATCATGTAGGATATGTCTATATTACATACCTGTCTTACCAGCATGCTATGCATACCACACTGATGTTGATGGTATGTAGAAGAGGTGACACATATTAGTTCTGTCATGGTTACACGAGAGCTACACAGTGGGAACTGACACCTCCCTGTATGGAGCCATACACATCCCCTCCAAAGCATTTCAGAGACACACTACACATGTATGGTCCTGACTTGGACTCCACAGGACATGTTATCTACACTGTGTATTGGTGTATCCTGGAACCTGTGTGGCTGCTACAGTTGTATTATATGTATTATATGCCTGTGTAGTGACATGGCAAGGGTGCCATTGCACACAATGATGGCTGTGATGATTGCAACATTCAGTATACCAGTGACAGTCTGGGATGTACTTCCCAAACCTGTTGGTATTGATTATGCAACAGTAAATGCGCCCACGTTTTTCCAACCAGTGACAGTCGAGGGCTACAATACTCTCTGTGCTCAATTCAAATGTTCCATGGTTCCATAACACATTGTAAGGTGCTCTAACAGGCTCACACACAAACATGTCTACATTGAGGCTAGTAGCACTTCCAATCAGTGTGTACAGGACACACCAAGGCACACATGTAGTGCAGGTTGGCTGTATGTAGGTGTGAACACTTACCTCTGTAATGGTAGATACAACAGATCACAGTACATGGTACATTCAACACACCTCATGTCTGCTAGTGCTATCATTTTAGGACATATTATACTTGATAATATATGCAGGCTTTGTTGTGGTCAGTCCTTTGGGGGGCCACATCACCCGCTACAAATAGAACACTGCAAAACCCTACTTTTTTAGACTACCAAAGTTATGCCATATGGAAATATACATAGGCACCAAGTGGGCTGGAGTGAGATTAAAACCCCTAACTGTCTAGTTTTATACACTACAGATTACAGTATTTATCACATGTGCTACAGCTTACATCTGGTATTACACTCTCAGCTGGTAGTCTTAAGGTAGGTGACATCATTAGGCCTTGTAGACGAGAGCACTTTGGAAGCCAGAAGCAAGTTACAGGGCCAAACAGTATATAACCATTGGAGTCTGATAGCCCATGAGAGAATGTCTGTTTTTTTGCAGGAGGATATACACACACACACACACTGACACAGTCACGCAACAAGTGAGCTGGAGTGAGACAAGAACCACTACCTATATAGTCTTATACACTATGGATTACAGTATTTATCGCATGTGCCATGGCATGTGCCATGGAAAACAAATGATATTACATTGACAGCTGGTAGTCGTAAGGTGGGTGACATCATCACGCCTTGCAGAAGAGGGCATTTTGGAAGTCAGCACCACTTTACAGAACCAAAAAGTGCATAACCATTGCAGGTGGACAGACAAATGAGGGCATGTCTGTTCTTTTGCTGGAGGATATGCACACACTGACACAGTCACGCACCAAGTGGGCCGGTGTGAGATTAGAACCCCTACCTATCTAGTCTTATACATTCTAGATTACAGTACTTATCACATGCACCACAGCTTTCATCTGATATTATTCTGTCAGCTGGTAGTCTTAAGGTGGCTGACATCATTAGGCCTTGTAGAAGCAGGCACTTTGGAAGCTGAGAACGAGTTACAGGACCAAAAAGTGCATAACCATTGTAGGTGGATTGCCCATGATGGCATATCTGTTCTTTTGCATGAGAACACACATGAACCAAGTGAGCTGGAGTGAGACTAGAACCCCTACCTATCTAGTCTTATACACTTTAGATTACAGTACTTAACACATGCACCACAGCTTACATAGGTACATAGGTTCATACTAGGCTATCTGCCCTAGGGCATTTATAAGCCTAGCCAGAATGTGTTTGGCATTCACCACCCATTTTAAATTTATTTTGCTATGCCCTTTTTCAAGGTTAGTATACTGTGCCTCTGTCTAACAGTGACACAGAAGTGACACCCGGGGTAAACCTACGACCTCCCATCCACTCATCAAGATTCCTCTTGAAGAGAGTCAGTGAGGGACTCTGCCTAACCTGGACTGGGATTTTATTCCAGAGTGAAGGGAGCCTCTGGGTTATGAATCTGTCCCTCCAGCATGTCCTATTTATTTCAGTGCTGAGGTTCAAGTCTCTCGAGCGCGTAGCTCGATGGGATTTGGATTTTCTGAGGTGCAGCATGTCCATTAATTCCGGGTTGGACTTGGCTTTATACGTCAGGCACAGATCGCCTCTGAACAGGCGGTATGCCACTGAGTAGAGCTGGAGTTTCTTTAACTGGGCAGCATATGGCATCTGTTTGAGCCCTTTGATCCTCTTGGTGAGGTACTTTTGGGGTCTTTCCAGTTGCTGCAGGTGTCTGGTAAGGTACATCCCAAAAGGGGCATTGTACTCAATTATGGGCCTGATGAGGGATGAGTAAAGAGGCACGATGACCTCCCCTGATCTAGATGTGAATACCTTCATGATTAGGTGGGCTATATAAAATATTTTTCTAACCACTTTGGCCACGTGGTTGTCAAATGAGAGATTGCTATCAACTTGGGTCCCCAGGTCCCTAATTACTTCTTCTGTACTTAATGGATTACCACCTATGTGGTAATTAGTGGGCACTTTGTTTTGCCAAAGGGATGACTATACACTTTTGGCATTTAGCTTGAGGCCATGGCTCTGGCACCAGTTGTCTGTTTCTATGAGGCCCTTTTGGAGGATGCTTGTGTCGGCTGGAGAGTCGATTATGGCGCCCAGTTTGCAGTCATCTATGAACTTGGTCAGCCACAGTCCTTCCGTGTTGGCCTGTACCTCTGAGAAATATATACCGAACAAGAGAGGTCCCAGGACTGAGCCTTGTGGGACACCACTTGTAACTGGTTTGGAGTCTGACATGGCTCCAACAATTCTAACCATGTGGGTTCTGTCCTTGAGCCAGTTTGCAATCCATCTAGTGACATAGAGGTTTATATTTAAGCTGGTGAGCTTATCTATAATGCCCGAGTGGGGTATTGTATCGAAGGCTTTTGTGAGGTCCAGGTAGGCTGTGTGGACCACCTTCCCCTTGTCAATGGCCTTGGTGACTGTTTCAAAGAAATCAACCAGGTTTAAGAGGCAGGATCTGCCCTTAACAAAGCCGAACTGGGTAGGATCCAGTGTCTGTAGGTCCCCAATATCTTTATTTATGAGGTCCATGATGATCCTTTCCATAGCTTTGCAGACCAAGCAAGTCAGGCTTATGGGGCGATAGTTTCCAGGATCTGTTGAGGCACCACCTTTATGGAGCGGGACCACTGTTGCTGTACGCCACTCTTTGGGCACATATCCTGTAGTAAGGCTGAGATTGAACAGTAGTTTTATGTTTGGGTTTAGCTCTTCTTGGAGTTCATGTAGGACACAGCCCGGGACACCGTCTGGTCCCATTGATGCTGTATTTTTTGCTTTGAAGAGGGCGGCTGTTACCTGAGCATCTGAGGTGTCAGGGGGGCAGCACTCTGCTGGGATAGATATTTGCCCTTTTGGTGGGGAGGGGGGGGGAGTTTGTGCTGAACCTGTCAGCTAGGATGTTGGCAATGTCTGTGGGTTCAGTGTATTTTTTGTCATTTTGAACTAATTCTGAGCATATCTGGGAATTCCTACCCAGGTTCCTAACATAACTAAACAAAGCCTTGTGATTACCCTTAGTGTCCTGTGCAATTTTTCTCTCGAAGCTGGCCTTAGACAATTTTATGAGTGCCCGTAGTTTTTTGCTAATACTGATCAGTGATGCCTTCCCTTTTTAGGATTTTGCTCTATCATTTAGTAGCTTCCTCCTTCTATTGTATAGTTTGTTTATGGCTGGGGTCCACCAGACAGGATGTCTGCCTTTGGAGGATTGGGTCTTGGTTTTATTTGGGATCGCATGATCCATGCATTCCTGAAGGTGTTCATAGAATGTGTTTATAAAGGATTCTGTGGTCTGGGCTGTATTTTCCACAGGCCCGGGGGCTTTGAAGGATTCCACCTCAGTTTTGAGGAGTGTGAAATTTGCTTTAGAGAAGTTTTTCACTGTGGTTTTCATGGCAGGGGGTGGGGTCGGGATGTGAATATCCAGTGAGATTAGCTTATGGCCTGATCTTACCAGTGAGGGATACACTTCTGGCCTGGAGCATAGAGTCCCCATGTTGGTGATGATCAGGTCCAGTATGTTTTCCCCTCTTGTGGGAGTGGTAACAAGTTGTTCCATAGCATTTGAGTTTATAAATTCTAGGAACCTTTGGGCTAGGGTGTTGGAGCTAGAGTAATGCTCCCAGTCTATGTTTGGGTAGTTGAAGTTGCCCAATATAATGGTGTTTGGAGAGACCTTCATATTTTCCAGTGTTCTCAGGAAGGCCAAGTGGGGTTCCTGGGTTTGGGAGGGTGGTCTGTAGCAGAGTATAAACTGGAAGGCAGTTTTACCCACTGTTAGTTGCACATGGATAGTCTCTGATGCTTCGTGCTTTGCCACCAACCTGGAGGTGTGGGTATCTTTGATGAATATCGATACTCCCCCTCCTTGTGTGGTTCGGTCCAGGTTTTGGGGCCGAAAAGCATTGTATGAGGTATAACCTGGTAGTGCTGGGGTGCTCTCGGGATCCCTGAACCTGGTTTCTTTTACTGCACAGATATCGATGGTCTGCATGCTAAGGAGAGTTTTGAGTGCATGCATCTTGAGGTTTAGACTTCTGGCATTGAGTAGCATTACTCTTAGTTTCTTATCCCTTGTGATACCTATGTGGGTCCAATATTATTCTGTCAGCTGATAGTCATAATGTGGCTGACATAATCAGACCTTGTAGAAGAGGTCATTTTGGAAGCCAGCAGCAAGTTATACGGCCAAAAAGTGCATAACTATTGGAGGTGGGTAGCCCATGAATGTATGTCAATTCATTTGTCAGAGGATATAGACACACACACACACTGTCACAGTCAAGCACCAAGTGGGTTGGAGTGAGATTAGAGCTCCTACCTATCTAGTCTTGCATACTATAGCTCACAGTACATATTGCATGTGCTACATGTTAAGTCTTTTGTACATATGATTGCTGGCACAGTACATGTGCATTACACAAACTAGGCCTGTGCTGACCAGCATTTGTGGAGTCCAGAGTGATATTGCTTTATACTGTTACCTGCATCTAGTATCTTGGCAGTGGGATAACTGTTATTATCCTAGCTATGTATGTACAGTTACCAATATAGTCATATGTGGCTGCTTGCAGTTGCATAGGTAAACCTGTGGGCAGGGACAAGTTGCCCTGTCAGTATATGCATTGACAACATCATGCATTGCAACACCTGCTCACCTGTGTCTGTCTACATTATGCCATCCAGCAAGCATGGAGGCTGTAGGTAAGTGGATTTTGTACTGCTGCACCTTTAGCTTGGATCCTTTGAGCAATAGTATGGCTGTGTGATAGTGGAGATTTACTCACCATTATTAGGGTATGTTGGATAATACAGACATCCACATACATATCTCTGTATATAACCGGGGTCTATATATAAGTGTAGCTGCATGTGTGTATGATATGTATATGTAACCAAAAGAAATGGAAGATCAGTGCAAAAAATGCCAACCAGTAAACAATCCAAAAGCACTGAATAGAGGAAGAGTCAAGCACCGGGCAGCTGAGATAAAAAAACAAGTTTATTGTAGATAACAACCTCCAAAGTAACTTGTTTTTTTTATCTCAGCTACCCGGTGCTTGACTCTTCCTCTATTCAGTGCTTTTGGATTGTTTACTGATATGTATATGTTGAGACAAAAATATATTACCACCGCTTTCCAAAGTGTCCTCAGGCAAAACTGAAACGAAATGATAATTCCAAGTAGAAAACCACAGGACACACCACGAGAAGTGAGGGTATCTTCTTTTAATTCAAAACAGCTTAAAACAAAAATAAAAACAGAAGGATAAGCGCTTTCGCGTGCTGAAACGCACGCTTCTTCAGATCACTTTTAACAGTAGACACATTCTGGTTCAAATAGTAAACTGCAACCAATAGAAGTGCAAGTCCGATTAACTACTTAACAATTCTAATTAAAACCTATCTATTCATTCGATGAATCCGCAGTTGGCCTTGTTAGGTGATGCATAAAGCAACCATTCAATATTATATATCTCATCAGCAGCGAAAAAAAACAAACATTTGCTAGGCTAATGTTAAATGGACATTCTCAATAAGCATTCACATTTAAAATTCGTTTCTTATTGTCTTTTTTGTTCTCGTATTAGGCAACCTTTAATGTCATACTGCTAATAATATCCCGTTAAGACCTAAAACTAGGATAAAATTAATCTATCTATTTTGAATGCATGAAACCTTACGTGTCAGTCTCTCCTATGCCTATGTGCATATGCGCTTTATCTATTATTGGAATCTAAATATAATCACCATTCCTATTATTAGAACTATTGAAAGTACAAAAATCCATTGAATCTGGCTGGCTATTTCTGGAATTTAGTCAAAGATTCCATTTAATGTATAAATACTGACCCCATATTAAAAAACCAGACTAAAACACGTTGAAAAACCGAACTAAAACACATACGTTCTCAAATACAGTAAGTATAAATAACTTCATTAGCAGGTGACCAGCTTAAGTAAATCAATCTGTTTTAGTACACATGAACACTTCCGTGTCGGTCTACCTAGATGCTCTTTGTTGAACATAAACAATCACTGAATATTGGAACTTGACAATTGGTCTTCACATTAGCTTAACTAAAACGCAATGGATCTGTGGAACTAAGACATTTGTGGAGCCTGCTCGTTCATTAC
>NC_056741.1:1769239787-1769259288 GCF_019279795.1 Protopterus annectens | reverse complement strand
TTTTGTGTGCTACTGCCGTTGTGCTGCCTGTCTGCTTTGCTCTGCTGTGTCAGGTCTTCTATCTTTGCAATCTGCTACCCCCCCTACTTTCTTTGCATTCATATGCCTCTCCTATCCCGTTTTGCAGGTTTCTGCATACAGAGTTGTCAGCTGCCGCCGATTGACCTTTGTGGGTTGATTAGTGTTGATTGCTCATTAGTACTCCAATTACACTTCTTCCGCATTTCCTTATATTCTTCACATCACCTTCCTGTTTCCGATATTGTTTGTGGGGCGTGCGTCACATGACTAGGTTCCGGGAATGTTGTCATCCTCGTACACATGCACTTTTGCGCGCATTGTGTGCTCTCAGCTAAACTATTACCCCACACCCTGGTCCTGCAGCTTTGATTTGCGATGTACAGCCCAGGTTTGCTGTGCTCCAATATGCTTACTGCTACGGTGGCACACCCCTCTGCAGATGTCATGTATTCCCTCTGAGCCACTCCTCGGTGTATTACCGCTGCGCCGTTTGGTACAACCTTACTCCGGCGGGGCATTTGCGATTCAGTATTATCTGCCTCATTTGCATGGCATTGACTAATTCATAGTTACCACGCCGAAGACTGCAGCGAGTCCTTGGCAACCCTTGCACCGTGATTGTGGCGTTCCATGCATACCATGGTGTATTATGCTGTGAACCTGATGTCTATTACGATGCTGTTTTATAACATTGTTATATTATTTCATTATGTTGCACCTTCCACACACATGTCCTGCGGCTCTGATGTCAGTTACTGTGGACATGCCATTTAAGTTGTTATTTACGTGTTGTGCATGTTTTCTTTTGCCATTGTCTGTGTATTTCACCATTGGCATATGTTAACAGTGTGATACCTGGGTCTGACACTCTTCCATTACTCCGATGTTATGTTTGTGGAAATGTAAACCATTTTTTTTTTTGTTTACATTGCCGTGGGCTTATGCTATGCCTGCACCACTTCATGAATCGCTATATGCCTTCATTTGCATGGTGACACACCGCACATAGGGTGTTTAGCATACCTACGCTGGGGGCTGCGCAGATCTGGCGTACGCCGGTAGTGCACGTGGAATTGTATCGTACCTGAATCGCTCAGTGGCCATATTTGGCGTTATAACGCCTACGCTATGCGTGCGCCTGGCGCAAGGTTCATGAATCCCAGGGAAAATTATAAAATTTCCAGTATCAAAGATGCATATGGTCTCTGACTTAAGCAACAGGCTATCACTGACAAAGCTGCTAAATGAGGGATAGAAGTATATAAACTATGTCTAAACTCACCAAAAAGTATTTCCCTTTCCGTTCACCATAGTTAAAATTTTCCAGTACTTCATCTATATTTTCAACTAAAAAAGGAGATCCTTGAACATAGTTTTAATACAGTATACAACAAAATCCCTATAATGTGTTGAAACCTTCCAACTCCTGAAGTAATAAAACAACCTGGTGGATTAAGTAGTGACTTGTGGATCTTAGGAATAAGATACAAAGTTGCATGTTGTGGTTGTTTAATAAATACACTAGTTATATCTTTCTCAGTGAAAAATCCCAGCTTACCTATGATCAATAAAGCTAACAGCTCATTATTAAAATTTGCAGCTGTTATTGGGTATCTACCTGATAATCTTTCCCACAATTTAAAACTGATTTCCACATACTATTTTACGGAAACCTAACCATAACTGCCTAATTTCCCCCTTTATAAGTTTAGCATACCACAAGCTTATGTTTCATTAAAAAATCCAGTGCTTACCATACACCTTCAGATAGATTATATTGGTATTGCTTATTATGACATGAAAATTGCTTAAATAACTTCTTTTACAAACTGCTTCAAACATCATAATTGTGTTATTGGTAGTAGATGGTAAAAACTGACTTCAAAATTTTAAACCATATAAAGCAATTCATTTGTATCCTGTGCCAGCAAATGATTCATGAATAGTCAACTCATTCATACTATCACAAAAATCATCATGATAAAAATCAAATCGACAAATCTAACAAGCTATCACTAGACATTTCAGCTGCTGTCACAAAAGTGTCCATGGATGAAGAGTCCATTGGTTCGTCAGCATGATGCTCAGTAGACTGTTCTTTAAAAGTCTTTTAGACAGATCTTTCTACTTAATCTGAACAGTTCTATCTGAACATTGTCCCATTTTGTAAAATATGTTGGAACAAATGACAGACCTTTAAACAGAACTAAAACAATGTCCTTACTCACTGCAAAATGAGATAATTTCAATACTTGTAATATAAAGCTAGTATCTCTTTCAAATTTCTCTTCTAGGACATTGACCTCAAAATCCTCCTTTGGTAACTGCAGAACTCTGTTTTGCTTGTCTCTCTTCATACAATGACATTACCAGTCTTAATTCCAGTAGTTCTTCAAAAGACACTGATTGATTATATTTTGTGCCAACACTCAAATGCCTGGAACCCACCTGAGCATCTTGTTCAGATAATCATGACATCACGTCACCATACCTCATGATGACAACACAAAAAATCTGGACAAAACCTAAAATACTAGGGGACAAAGTTCTAAAGACACGGATAGATTTAAAATATTTATTTTATAAACTTAAAAAAGTTACTAGAATGACAGGACTTGTATTGGCATACATTTTCTGAAGGTTATAAAGTCTGAAGCTCAAATGTATGCCATTATTTAGTAATTTAAATACTCAGTGATTTGCCAGAAAAAAACAAACATTTTATGAAAAACAGATCACGAATTTGAGACAAAAATCTGGGCATTCTACAAAAATCTAGACAGTTGAGAGTTATGCATGTCACCAATGAGATGTATGTGCATTATGTAGTGGCCACAAAGATATTCTGTTATTCACAAAAATCATCTTATGCAGTGGCCACAAATATATTCTGTTATTCACAAAAATCATCTTATGCAGTGGCCACAAAGATATTTTGTTATTCACAAAAATCATCTTTTGCAGTGGCCACAAAGATATTTTGTTATTCACAAAAATCATCTTATGCAGTGGCCACAAAGATATTCTGTTATTCACAAAAATCATCTTATGCAGTGGCCACAAAGATATTCTGTTATTCACAAAGATCATCTTGATCTCTAAATATTTTTTCTCTTGCTAGTGACCTCTTTTTCACATTTGCTACATGAAAACAGTAAATTATTAAAAATGATTTAAAAAAAAATCAGGTTGAAGGTCTCTCAAGTTCATTTTATAAACGTATAACCTCATCTACAATTCTATCCTGTTTTTATTATTAAAACATAGTCAATATTTTAAACCATTTTCAAATACAGGTTAATCATGGATTTTTGTCATTGTTCCCAAAAGTTAGCATCTTCATTACTAAATGGATAGGCAGGATGCTTATCTGTTCTTAAACTGTGGGCTACTAACTGCATATCTAAATACTGAAGCAACATGTACTTACCAAAATAAAAATTAAGTTCCTTCTGTCATAAAAAAGCAGCTTGTTTAATTTATACTGTATCTCCAAGTTGTCACTACCCTCCATGGGTTCAAGTAAAGGATTATTGGATAACATGTTTTTTGTCGATCAGTATATGATCTATTAAACACCAAATCAACAATGGCATTCTGTGCCACATGCACACCAGGACCAGAAATCCCCACCACCATGATTTAAAATGTTTAACACACTCAAATTAAAAAATATGAACAAAAACACTGATGAGAACACTTGAATTGATACATAATATCCTAGTGCACTGGCTGTCCACCTTCTAAGCAGTAAAACCAGAACACCAGAATACCACTGTTTAAATCATACCTCTCAACCTGTCAGTTCAAGAAATCTGGACAAAGCCAGAAATAATGGTGAGACAGAGGCCCAAACATTGTGCCAGATTTTAGATAGTGATCATATAAATTTAGAAAGTTGTTGGAACAACAGTTTTTTGCATTATTATGCGTTTTCTGATGGATATGAAGTCTGAAACTCAAATGTCTATAATTATTTATTATTATTTAGTGACACCAATCCTGAAAGATTTACCAGACAACCACAACTTGTATGAGTAATGGACCAAAAATATGAGGCAAAAATCAACATTCTGCAAAAATCAGGATGGTTGAGAGGTATGGTTTAAATACATCTTCATACAATAATTGATCAGTTACATAATTAACATTTAAAAAAACAACATTTAAAGAAACCTTAATGGGAGCAAAAAACATTGGGCAGGATTCACGAAGGCTTGCACGGAGTCTAAGAGTAGTGTAAGACTCCATGCAGCCTTCGCGATCCAGGAACAGCCCAAAGTGCGTGTAAGAGACCAGCTAAAATGTCTCTTACAAGGAGTGGGCATGGATAAGCTAATCACCTCACTTGCAGCCAAATAGCATGCAAATGAGGTTGATTAGCAATCCAGGAAGCCCAAAACAGCCCGTGTAAGAGCCGTTTTAGCTGCAGAAATTTACTCAGTTGACAACTGAGTAAGTTTCTGCAAAAACCACAATGGAGCCATGTCAGCTCCAAATAAAGGGTGCATATGTGTCAGGCAGCATGCCAATGGCCAAATATGTGGCCATTGGCAAGGTAACCTGATGCAAAAGTAATAAAAATATAATTTTTTTTTCTGCGATCGCCGATGTTTAAACCCAGCGCAGCCCCGCGCAAACGGGCTGCGCTGTATAAAACATAAAAATGAAGGTTATAAACCCACAAATGTGGGTTTTATGCAATACATGGATTTACAATGCAGGGACCAGCAGACCAAAAACAACATGGCCACCGTTTAGTGGTTGCTAAGGGGGGAAGCTGAGTCTAAGAGATGTAACTAAGCATTAGTAGGCAATCTGATGCAAATGACTGTTAGGATACTGAATTCTACTGTCACATAGCAAATGAGCACATTCTGAGTAGTGTAAGAGTTACAGAAGGGGAGGAACAGAGTAGGAGATAGGTGACATCACAGGGGCAATGGCAGAAAGAAATGCAGTTCATTGGAGGTGAAAGTTACATGACAGATGTCAGACACATATCATGGAAAGAGGAGTGCCAAAACATAAGCATGGGAAAGTCAAGAAATGGAAGGTGTACACTGTTGCCTACACCAAAGTTTTTTGCTGGGCGTGCATGCACACGTGTGCACGCCATGAAGCGCGAGTAAGACAGTGTGCGCGCGTGTAAGGCAGACTGAGCATGTGGGAGCGTGTTGGGAGACACTGTTTGCATGGGTATGCACGCGTTTTAACCCAAATAAGCAGATTCTGAACCGTGTAAGCATGTGTGCGCGCGTGTAAGCCACTGTGAGCGTGTTTCTGCTGGTATACATGCTGCTCCTCCCTGAGGAAACAGAAAGGAAAAAGGAAGCAACAGAATTAGTAGGAAGCTAGCAGGGAATACTGCTGGAGCTAGCAGGTGAAAACAATTAGAAGCAGGCAATTACACAAGCAGAATAGTAGCTCAGCCCAACACTTAAAAATCTGCAAACAGCAAGATGTTTCTCTCAAGAGACACTCCAAGACAGGAGTAAGCTATTAGAAGAGAAAACAGAAAAACCTGAACTCAAGAGCAGAAATGTTAGGGGCTGCCATAGCTGTCATAATGAGACATAGGCGACTTGCTGAGGGTGGTGACAATGCAGATGGTGCCAGACAACCCACAGTGAGGAGACGGAGAAGAGTGTACAGGCCCAGGGTCACCTACCATGGGTTACATGAGCTGGAGATAGTAGAGAGCTATAGAGTGGACAGAGACCTCCTGCAGCAAATAGTGGAGCTATGCAGGCCACACCTCACACACAGAACCAACAGAGGGGAACCCATCCCAGTGGAAACCAAGGTATGTGTTGGCCTAAGAATACTAGCAACAGGTACCTTCCAGAGACCAACTGGTGATATGATGGGGATATCACAGGCATCAGCCTCCAGGGTACTGCACCAGTTCCTGGATGCCATGTCAGCACATGTCGGTGATTATGTATATTTCCCCAATGCCCGTGAGGTATTGGCCAGCAATATGCGTCTCTTCCAGCAAATAGCGGAATACCCTGAGGTAGTGGGTGCAATAGACTGCACGCACATATGCATCAAAGCACCAGCCGGTGAGTGGGGTAGTGCCTACATTAACTGCAAGGGCTTCCCCTCCATCAACTGCCAGGTCGTCTGTGATGCCCAGGGCATAATAATGAATGTGTGTGCTGGCTGCCCTGGGAGCTACCATGATTCCCACATCTGGCATTTGACGCAGCTGTACCAGACATTTGCCAATGGGGACATCCCACATGGACACCCAGTGGGGGATGCAGGTTATGCACTGGAGCCGTGGCTGATGACACCCATCAGAAACGCACACACACCTGAACAGGAACGCCATAATGAGGCACACGCACAAACACGTAATGTAATAGAGCGTGTGTTTGGGCTGCTCAAGTCATGGTTCCGGTGTCTGGACACATCTGGTGGAGCCTTGCAGTACACACCAACTACATATACCCAAATTGTCATGGTATGTGCTATGCTACATAATATGATCTTGCAAAAACAGCTGCAGCAGGACCAGCATAGGGCTGGGCCAAACAGCCTCCCACCATTGCCAAGGCCATCACATGAAGAGCGTGACTCGGAGGAGGAACAACCTGAGCCTGCCCCAGTAGGCAGAAGGAGGCGTGCCCAGTATGCTCTGGCCTTGGCAAAGAGGCAAAGCATAGCACATACACTGGCTCAGTAGGAACCCTGGGAATGATACCCCCTCTGACTCACTCAAATAATAACAGGGATGCCTAAAATGACATGACCTGCTCACAAACATGTACAGGGAGTGTAATATGTGCATCCAACAGAGGCAGCCCTGCAGCACCACCTGAGGCATGAATGCCATGTGTTAAGTAATGTAACACCATGTACTATATGCACACCTGAGGACCCTGACTAACATCCTACCCTCACCAAGCATCATGCCACAATATGACAATGAGATGATCAAGTGCAATAATTGGCTGAAGTATCGCAGTTAGTCAAAGGGGATCGAATGTGTGCCAGCCTGGGATGACATGCTGAGTATGACATGATGCTCTGCCTGCTAGGACTGGCATACACCTATCAGTGCAGGCCGTATGGATACTGGCAAAGGCTGTTGTTACCCACAGCATGCCCTGAATAGGTAAGGCTCAAAACACAAACCTACCTCCATAGGTATCAGAAGGGATAAGAACCTAGATGTAATGCTACCCAATGCCAGAAGTTGAAACAGCAAGATGCATGCAGTCTAAACTCACCCAGTATGGAGAATATTGATATCTGTGCTGTAACAGAAAACTGGGTCAAGGCTCACAACAGCACACTAACACTACCAGGTTACACCTCATACTGTGCTGTACAGCCTCAAGACATGGAACAAGCTAAAAAACGAGGGTGACTAGCAATAATTGTCAAGGATAACCACACCCCCATGTTGGTACCACAACAAGAAGCAGCATGGACTAGCCATGGTTAAGTAACAGTGGCTAAAACTGCCCCCCAGTTTATAGCCTGCTACAGGCCAGGTGCAGTTCCTGGTGTTGGGACGGTAGTCTGTAGCAGGCTACAGTCTGTAGCAGTCTGTAGCCTGCTACAGACTACCGTCCCAACACCAGGAACTGCACCTGGCCTATGCTGGAATACATGAATATATCAAGTCCTCCAAACCACATTATATTGGGTGACTGAAAATACCCAGACATAGACTGGGAGCATTATACTAGCCCCAACACTGTAGGACAAAAGTTCATAGAATCCATAAACCAAAATGCCCAGGAACAAAGTACCACTCCCACAAGAGGGGTAAGCATACTGGATGTGATAATCAGCAACATGGGTACTGGATGGCAAGACGAGAAGTGTATTGCTCACTGGTAAATCCAGACCATAGAGTAATCACACTGGATATACAAATCCTGACCACAGTCCCTGGCCAGAAAACCACAGTGAAAAACATGTGTAAAGCAATATTTGCACTCCTACAAACTGATGTGGAATCCATTAAAGGTCCTGTGCAAGTGCAAAATATGGGCCACACCTCAGAACCTGTAATACAGCCATTCCATGAACACTGCCAAGAATGCTTGGATTATGCAATCCTAAATTTAAACAAGACACAATGCCATACACGCAGGCATCTGGCATGGTGGACACCAGCCATAAGCAAACCATGCAAGAGAATGAGGAAGCTACTACATGATAGAGCAAACATAAAAAATGAAGTAATCACTGATCAGTAGTATGGCAATAAAATATGTCCACACATACAATCCACTAAGGCCAGCCACAACAAGTTGAATCTGTGAATCTTGAGGCAATGTTACACCTGCTCCAAGTACACAGACAACCCCCAACTCCCCCCAAGAAATACAAATATATGTGAGAGATGCAACCATCTATCCAAACTGGAGGCTGAGCTCTCTCAACTCAGTACTCCCAAAACTAGTCAGGAGGAGAAGGTAACCACACACACCACAAACCCAGTCCCACATAGACCTATCACAACTGCATACCAAAGACATAAACACAGAAAAACATTCCCGGAGGCTCTAATTACAAACACACCACACCAACAGAGGCCTCCAAAGCAGACACCCAATCAAACAACCTCCAAACATAGCACATGCAACACATAGTACACAAAGCTGTTGTGCCAAACAGTCACAGGCCAGAAGGACAAACAACATGCCTGATACAGTTGTAATAGGTGACTCCATAGCGAGACACACTGCTGTCCCACACACCAGACTGAACAAGGGAAAGGGTACAGTAAGCTGCCTGTAGGCTGCCACTATATGCCACATAACACAAGTATGCAGGTCACCCCAAAGCAAGTAGAAATATGATGCAGTCATAGTCCATGCTGGTGTGAATGACCTGAGATGTACCTCCCCGGACTACATGAAAAGAGACATAGATGAGCTCTCTGATTATGTAGTCCAGGCCAGTATGACACTGACCATTTGCAACATCCTACCCTCACCAAGAATGATGCCACAGTACAAACATGGAATGATCAGTTATAACAAGTGGCACAATTACTGGTGTCATTCCAAGGGGATCCAATGTCTGTCTGCTTGGGATGTCATGCTTGACAAGCCACGCAGCTGTTCCAGGTATGGCTTGCACCTGTTACTCCTGGGCTTCTGGATATTGGATAAGGCTTTTGCCACCTCCATAGAGCCTTTCGTAGGTAAGGCTGAAGAGACTAACCCACCACCCTACAAAACATAAGTGGAAAGAAACATAAGGGTAATGCTGACCAATGCCAGATGTGTAAACCCCAATATGCATGCTCCCGAGGCCATCCCCAGTATGGAGAACATCGATGTCTGTGCAGTGACAGAATCCTGCTGCAAGCCTCCTGACAGCACACCAACACTACCAGGTTATACCACATATCATGCGTCAGGGCCCCAAAACCTGGAACAAAACATAAAAGGAGGGTGAGTATCCATATTCAGCACAGACACCCATACATCCAGGTAACTGACAAAGCACAAGGCATTGGAGTCCACCCATGTGCAACTAACCATAGGCAAGACTGCTGTACAGTCTGTAGCATGCTACAGACCACACCCTCACACAAAGGAACCCCACCCAGCCATCCTGAAGACACTGGACAGTATGAATGTCTCACCAAATACCAAACAAGGTACTCACAAATTACCACATAGGTGGTAAACCATTATGTATGGAAGGAGTAATCAGGGACCTAGGGACACAAGTGGACAGTAACCTGTTATGTGACACTCACATTGCCAATGTGGCTAGGAAGACTGTCTGCATTGGAGACCGTATCATGAAAGGATTCACATCTACGTCAGCAGAGGTCATTGTGCCCCTATACTGTTCTCTTATCACACCCATAATCTAGTACAATGCCTCATATGGGATGTACTTTACCTGACACCTGCAGCAGTTAGAAAGACCTCAAAGGTACCTCACCAAGAAGATAAAGGGTCTCAAGCATATGTCATATGCTGCCTGGCTGTAGACACCCCAGCTGAATGCAGTCACATACTGCCTACACAGATGCATTGCATGCCTGTTGTACAAGGCCATGTCCAACACAGGAGTAATGGACATGCTCCACCCCAGAAAACTCAAAGCCATCGGAGCTGTGAGAGTGAGAGATGTCAACCTCAACACATAATGAAATAGGATGTGCTGGAGGGACAGATACATAACCCAGAGGCTCCCCACACCCTGGAACAGAATCCCACTCCATGTTAGGCAGAGCCCTCACTGACACTCTTCAACAGGAATCTTGCCAAGTGGATGGATGATCGTAGAGTTACACTGGGGTCTTCACTGTGTCACGTCCAGACAGAGGCACAGCAAAGCAAATCATAAATGGCCATAATATTCACATAGCAAGGGGTGGCGAAAGCCATACACACTCTGGCTAGGCTAACAAATGCCCTAGGGTGGATAGCCTAGTATGAACCTATGAACCTATGAAGATACAAATTGTACAGGACACTAAGGATAATCCCAAGGCTTCCACAACTGATGGTAGGAACCGTGTTGGGAATTCACAAATATGCTCTGAATCACACAAATATCACAAACAACATACCAAACACACACACATATTGCCAACATACATCCTGACAGGTGCAGTGCAACCCCCACCCCCAGAATGCAAAATATCTATCCCAGCAGACTGCTGGCCCCCTGACATTGCAGATACTGAGGTAACAGCCAGCATCTACAAAGCAAAACACACAGCAGCAATGGTATGAGATGGTGTCCTGGGCTGAGTCCAACATGGACTCCAAGACGAATGGAATGCCAAATCACACTACTGCTCAATGTCAGCCTTACCACAGGATATGTACCCAAAGAGCAGTGTACAACAACAGTGGTCCTTCTCAACAAAGGTGTTGCCTGAATGGATACTGAAAACTACCACCCCAGAATCCTGAGAAGCTCGGTCTGCACAGCTATGGAAAGGATCAGCATGTACCGCAGACATAAAGATATTTGGGACCTACTGACACCGGACCCTACCCAGTGTGGCTTTCTTAAGTGCAGATCCTGCCCCTAAACATGTTTGACTCATTTGAAACAGTCATTAAGGTCATTTATGAGGGCAATGTAGTCCACACAGTGTAGCTGGACCTTGCAAAGGTGTCCATACAATACCCTACGTGTTCATTATAGATATGCTCACCAGCTTAAATATAAACCCCTATGTCAGCAGAGGGGTTGCAAACCAGACCAAGGACAGAACAGACATGGTCAGATATGCTGCAGCCATGTCAGACTACAGACCAGATATAACTGGCATCCCACAAGGCTTGGTCCAGGGATCTCCCTCGTCTGGTATATATGTCCCATAGGTACAGGCCAACATGGAAGGACTGTGTCTGAACATGTTTGCAGAGGACTACAAACTGCTCACCATATATGACCCTCCAGCTGACACAAGCATCCCACAAAAGGGCCACATAGAAACAGACAACTGGTGCCATAGCCATGTCAGCAAGCTAATTGCAGAAAAGTGTATAGACAACCCCCATGGATATACAGTAAGTGACCACCAATTACCACATAGGTGTTAACCCATTACGTACTTAACATGTAATGAGAGACCTGGGGACACAAGGTGATAGATACCCTGCATTGGACAAACATGTGGCTGTAGTGTTCACAGAAACATACCATATACCCACCTAATCATGTTGGTTGTCAGATCTAGATAAGTGGAAGTCATTGTGGCTCTGAAGTCATCCTTCATCAGCGTTACAATTGACTACAATAGCCCCTGTGGGATGTACCTCAGCAGACACCTCCATCAACTGTAAAGTCCCCAACAGTACCTCACCAGGAGTATCAAAGAGCTTGCACAGACGCCATGTGTTGCCTGATTAAACAAACTGCAGCTACACACACTGCCATACTGCCCACCTAGAGGCAAGCTGTGCCTAATGTATAAAGCCATGTCCAAGCTGGTATAAATAAACATGCTGCACCTTGTACAATCTGAATGGCAGTGAGCTATGCACATGAGAGACCTGAACCCCAGCACTGACTTACATAGGACAAGCTGTACTGCATGATCCATAACACAGAAGCCACCCCCACCCATGAGTAAACTCCCAGTACAGGCTATCCATAGAGTCACTCATCGATTCTCCTCAAGAGAAATCTTGATGAGTGGATGGGAGATGGTAGCTTTACCCTGGGTATCACTGTTATGTCACAGGTAGACAGAGGCACAGTATACTAACCATGACATATGTCATGGCAAACTCCACACAATGTGTGTCGAAGGACAAACACACTCTCCGACTAGCATTAGAAATGGCCTAGGGCACATCACTAGTGTTTGCAAATGTACACCTATGTTGTGGAATACACTACCAATGTTGGACAAGCCTGGTTTAAGTAGTTCATATCTGAACATAATGCAACATGGCCAGATGTGCACAACTGGCCCCTAACCAGGCTGTTGTGCTCACTATGGAAATGTAAAGCAGTGATAGGACTAAAGCCCAGGATACTGTCCACCACAGTCAAAGTACTGAACCAATACACTATACAGGACTACAGTGTTAGGTCAGTGTGAAAGGATGTTGACAACTGTATGCAAAGTATCCCATGCAAACCCTGCAGGCACAGTATAATCCCTGTTGTGTTCAGACACAAAGCAGTCGGACAGTAACTACACAACATGACACACAACACACAACCATAAACGGGAGATATTTGTTGAAGTTCACACTCATCCACAAATGTGGTGGGCTGCAGAGTTCAAGATATGGAAAGCTCACACCGGGCATGCTCACACACTTTGATAAATGAGACATATGTCAGACAACATGCCATGGGAAGGCTGAACTGGGCATGCTCACACACTTAGGCCAAATCTCAGTTTAGCAGTTGGCCACACATATCTGGTATTTGTACGTGTTATTCCAGGAACCAACCACATTACAGCAATCTGCCCAGTGCACAGAGTTAAATGACTACAGAGACATACATGATATAGTGGATCCCCTCCCATATGCAAACATCTTCCACAGATACACAAGTTGTTCATACAAACAGGGAATGCTATGGCAATAAAGACCTGCAAACAGTCTATCAGCAACAAATAATGTGCATTTGACAATTAAACATATGGGTGTAGAGGTCAGCACTAGGCTGTTTGCCCTAGGAAATGACAGCTAAGCCAGAGTGTGCTTGGCGTCTGCCTCCCCACAGGATGCACATTCCCCTTTCTAAACACTGATGATGTCAGCACCCTATAAGTACAGCAGGAGAAGAGACCCCCTCCCAGTAATGCAAATAGTGCACTCTGCTAATGCATCTGTCTCAAGTGTCATATCATAGTTAGGTAGGGGTTTGAATCCTGCAAATGCTCAGTGTGGGTGTGTGTGAGTGGGGTTTGTGTGTGAAAGCAGTGTCCCTTTTGGCAACTGGGAAAACACACGACAGGATGCACATTCCCCTTTCTAAACACTGATGATGTCAGCACCCTATAAGTACAGCAGGAGAAGGGAAACCTCCCAGTAATCTGAATAGCGTGCTCCGCTAATGTGTCCATCTTGAGTGTCATAACCTAGTTAGGTAGGGGTTTGAATCCTGCAAATGCTCAGTGTGAGTGGGTTTGGTGTGTTTGCAAGTCTGTGTGAAGGAAATGTCCCTTTTGGCAACTGGGAAAACACACTACAGGATACACATTCCCCTTTCTAAACACTGATGATGTCAGCACCCTATAAGTAAAGGAGGAGAAAGGAAACCTCCCAGTAATGCGAATAGCGCGCTCCGCTAATGCATCCGTTTCAAGTGTCATAACATAGTTAGAGAGGGGTTTGAATCCTGCAAGTGTGTGTATTTGGATGAGGGGGTTAGTGTGGGTGCAATTTTGTGTGAGGGAAATGTCCCTTTTGGCAACTAGGAGAACAGACTACAGGATGCACATCCCCCTTTCTAAACACTGATGATGTCAGCACCTTATAAGTACAGCAGGAGAAGACAAACCTCCTAGTAATGCGAATAGCACTCTCCGCTAATGCGTCCATCTCGAGTGTCATAACATAGTCCGGTAGGGGTTTGAGTCCTGCAAGTGTTTGTGTTTGGATGAGAGGGGTTACTGCATGTGCAATTTTGTGTGAGGGAAATGTCCCTTTTGGCAACTAGGAGAACAGACTACAGGATGCACATTCCCCTTTCTAAACACTGATGATGTCAGCACCCTACAAGTACAGCAGGAGAAGGTATGTGGCATGGACAATGACTGAGTCATATGTGTCCATGCCTCTGACTGACCTGTATGCTTGTGTCATGTGGTGGACCATAGTGCCCCACGGGCATATCACTGTGACCTTCACCTTGTCCAGCCTGGTGAGCGTAACCACACTGTACCTGACAATAAAGGTAGCTAACAAAAGTGTGGCAGGTGTGTTGTCTAGCTGTACAGGCTGTGACTGTTTGTCACACAGGATTTGTGTGCTATGTGTTATGCGTGATGTGTTCAGGCATAACGTATGCCTGTGTGCCAGCTGCAGAGGTGTGTGCCGCTCATGCAGGATGCTATTCTAAGGCTCCACAAATGGCCCAGTGAGTTCACGTGCTTGTATTGCTGTCAGTGTAGGTCTACATCAGACTGGTATTGTACTCACTGTAGTATTGCATGCCACCTGACAGGTTATGCCAGTACTGGGTTCAGAGTGCTTAGTCCCCAGTTTGGCTATGTGGTTCCATCTCATACATGTGTTGTACGTCCATGTGGAGGGAGAGGGTTGACTGTGTACATGTGGCAGCTGTGACATTGCCACATGACCCACATATTCCACAACTGTACCATAGAGGTGACTGACAACTGACCTTTGCACATACTACCATAGTATTGTGATTGTCATGGTGATTAACAGCACATAGGGCCAATGGGGAACAAGGTACATAGGTTCATAGGTTCATAGGTTCATACTAGGCTATCTGCCCTAGGGCATTTAAGAACCTAGCCAGAATGTGTTTGGCTGTCGCCATCCATTGTAAATATATCTTGCCATGCCCTTTTCCGAGGTTAGTATACTGTGCCTCTGCCTAACAGTGACACAGAAGTGATACCCGGGGTAAACCTACAATGTCCCATCCACTCATCAAGATCCGCCTTGAAGAGAGTCAATGAGGGACTCTGCCTAACCTGGACTGGGATTTTATTCCAGAGTGAAGTGAGCCTCTGGGTTATGAATCTGTCCCTCCAGCATGTCCTATTTATTTCAGTGCTGAGGTTCAGGTCTCTCAAGCGTGTAGCCCGATGGGATTTGGATATTCTCAGGTGCAGCATGCCCATTAATTCCGAGTTTGACATGGCGTTATACATTAGGCACAGAACGCCTCTGAACAGGTGGTATGCCACTGAGTAGAGCTGGGGTTTCTTTAACCGGTCAGCATATGGCATCTGTTTGATCCCTTTGATCCTCTTGGTGAGGTACTTTTGGGGTCTTTCCAGTTGCTGCAGGTGTCTGGTAAGGTACATCCCAACAGGGGGATTGCACTCAATTATGGGCCTGATGAGGGATGAGTAAAGAGGCACGATGCCCTCCCCTGATGTAGATGTGAATCCTTTCATGATGGGGTGGGCTATATAAAATGTCTTTCTAACCACTTTGGCCATGTGGTTGTCAAATGAGAGATTGCTATCAACTTGGGTCCCCAGGTCCCTAATTACTTCTTCTGTACGTAATTGAGTACCACCTATGTGGTACTTTGTGGGCACTTTGTTTTTGCCAAAGGGGATGACCATACACTTGTTTGCATTCAGCTGGAGGCCATGGCTCTGGCACAAGTAGTCTGTTTCTATGAGGCCCTTTTGGAAGATGCTTGTGTCAGCTGGAGACTCGATTATGGTGGCCAGTTTGCAGTCATCTGCATATTTGGTCAGCCACAGTCCTTCCATGTTGGCCTGTACCTCCGATAAATATATATACCAAACAAGAGAGGTCCCAGGACTGAGCCTTGTGGGACACCACTTGTAACTGGTTTGGAGTCTGGCATGACTCCAGCAATTCTAACCATGTGGGTTCTATCCTTGAGCCAGTGTGCAATCCATCTAGTGACATAGGGGCTTATATTTAAGCTGGTGAGCTTCTCTAGAATGCCCGAGTGGGGTATTGTATAGAAGGCTTTTGCGAGGTCCAGGTAGGCTGTGTGGACCACCCTCCCCTCGTCAATGGCCTTGGTGACTGTTTCAAAGAAATCAACCAGGTTTGAGAGGCAGGATCTGCCATTAACAAAACCAAACTGGGAATGAACCAGTGTCTGTAGGTCCCCAATATCTATATTTATGTGGTCCATGATAATCCTTTCCATAGCTCTGCAGACCGAGCTAGTGTGGCTTATGTGGTGATAGTGTCCAGGATCCGTTGAGGCACCACCTTTCTGTAGAGGGACCACTGTTGCTGTACGCCACTCTTTGGACACATATCCTGTAGTAAGGCTGGGATTGTACAGTAGTTTTATGTTTGGTTGTAGCACGTCTTGGAGTTCATGTAGGACACAGCTCAGGACACTGTCTGGTCCCATTGATGCAGTGTGTATTGCTTTGGAGAGGGCGGCTCTTACCTGAGCATCTGAGATGTCAGGGGGGCAGCACTCTGCTGGGATACATATTTGCACTTTTGGTGTGGAGGGGGGGGAGAAGTTTGCGCTGAACCTGTCAGCTAGAATGTTGGCAATGTCTGTGGGGCTGGTGTTTCTATTGACATTTTGGACTACCTCTGAGCATATCTGGGAATTACCACCCAGGTTCCTAACATAACTAAAGAAAGCCTTGTGATTATCCTTAGTGTCCTGTGCAATTTCTCTCAAAGCTGGCCTTAGACAATCTTATGAGTGCCTGTAGTTATTTGCTAATACTGATTAGTTATGCCTTCCCTTTTTGGGATTTTGCTGTATCATTTAGTAGCTTCCTCCTTCTATTGTGTAGTTTGTTTATGGCTGGGGTCCACCAGACAGGACGTCTGCCTTTGGAGGATTGGGTTTTGGTTTTATTCGGGATCACATGATCCATGCATTCCTGAAGGTGTCCATAGAATGCATTTATAGAGGAATCTGTGGTCTGGTCTGTAGTTTCCACAGGCCCAGGGGCTTTGAAGGTTTCCACCTCAGTTTTGAGGAGTGTGAATTTGCTTTAGAGAAGTTGTTCACTGTGGTGTTCTGGGCGGGGGGTGGGGTCGGGATGTGAATATCCAGTGAGATTAGTTTATGGTCTGATCTTACCAGTGAGGGATACACTTCTGGTCTGGAGTATAGAGTCCCCATGTTGGTGATGATCAGGTCCAGTATGTTTCCCCTTCTTGTGGGAGTGGTAACAAGCTGTTCCTTAGCATTTGAGCTCATATATTCTAGGAATTTTTGGCCTAGGGTGTTGGAGCTAGAGTCATGCTCTGAGTCTATGTTTGGGTAGTTGACATCGCCCGATATAATGATGTTTGGAGAGACCTTCATATGTCCACTGTTCACAGGATGGCCGAGTGCAGTTCTTGAGTTTGGGAGGTTGGTCTGTAGCAGGCTACAACCTGGAAGGCAGTTTCACCCATTGTTAGTTGCACATGGATAGTCTCTGATGCTTGGTGCTTTGCCACCAACCTGGAGGTGTGGGTATCTTTGATGAATATCAATGTTCCCCCTCCATTTGTGGTTCATTCCAATTTTTGGGGCTGAAAAACATGGTATGAGGTATAACCTGGTAGTGCTGGGGTGCTCTCAGTAGCCCTGAACCAGGCATCTGTTACTGCACAGATATCAATGTTCTCCATGCCAAGGAGAGTTTCGGGTGCATGCATCTTGAGGTTTAGACTTCTGGTGTTGGGTAGCATTACTCTTCGTTTCTTATCCCTTGTGATACCTATGAAGGTGGGTTTTCATTTGAGCCCTGCCTAACATAGGCACTATGGGGTAGCAAGAGCCTTTGCTAATATCTGAAAGCCCAGGGGTGACAGGTGCAAGCCGTCCCTAGCGAAGCAGGTGGTTCAACAGAAGATGAATATGTGAGGGCGTAGTGCCTGCGATTAGTTAGCAGTAGCATATATGACTGCTCACGTGGACAAATGCCAGGTAAGTCATATGCAATGTGTCACAGGCAACGTACATGTGAACAGGACAAACAGTGACATTCTGTCAAGTGAGACATGGACATACATATAGTAAGCTATGCAGATGCCACTAGGAGTCCACAGAAGCTCTGTAACTATGCATTGCAGGTGGGATCAGTATTCCAGGGTAATTGCAAGAAAACATGCATGCAAACACAGCTACAGTAAGCAGGGCTGCATGTAGTCCATTGTACAACAAACAAGCTGTACCACTTCCAGTAGGTAACACTGCAAATATGCAGGCACTATGCACATGTACATGGAAATACACAGGTCAGATGGCTAGGGTCCAGTCTCAGTGCACACAAGTGTACAGACCATGTACTGTCAGGATGTACAATAACTGGATGGAAACCCATGTGCTCATACCTGCAGTAATGCACATGTCAAATAACAGACACTGAGCCTTCACTCAGTGGTTCCATACTTAGTAGGATGTATGCTACCTGGCCTGCCACCACAGTATCCCTGACATGTACGGGGACTCTCCCTCCTGTTAGTTTTGTGTGTTGGGGCTGTCTAGCATGGTATGAGATGTGAGCTTGCAGTGCTAGGGTGCTCCTGTGTGTCCTGTACCAGTCGTGTAGTACTGCACACATATCAACATCCTCAAACATCCGCATTGCAGAGTCCAGTGTGGGCAACATGCCACTTGCAGTTTACATGTCCATCATTGCGTATTAATACATTCATTATCTTATCCCCTGTGCTACCTATGTATGTAGCCTTCTGTTGACATCCTTACCACCAGTATGCCAACATGTGCAGATGATACACTATGGTACTTACCTTGGGTGTAGACAACAGTACATGACAATCACACCCTTACTGCATCAGGCATGCTGTGATATACCCACAATTATTTCAGCACACATTACTGTTAACAACATGATAGTATTACTACACGTCTATGTAATCACATGTTAACCTGTACCTGCACTGATGTTACAGATTGCAGGAGGTGGCATAGTTTCATCATATGTACAGGGTGTGAACTTGGTATGCCTGAGTCAGCCACCGATACCACCGATTGACATGTATGTGTATGTGTGTGGGTGAGGGACAGCAGTACAAGGTGGGGCAATGTTGATGCAGTGTGTGCATGTATGTGGTAGCCCTAGGTATTGTCAATTCGCATGTGTGCATGGATGCACACAGTTCCACCTCATGGTTGCCATATACTGGTGTTTGTGGACAGCCACAGACTGTACCTGCCAGGTCATACAGATCAGTGTCTCTGGCCATGGACACAGTACCTGTGCCTTGCAGGGGTGCTACGGACTGTATCCGGTACCAATCCAGACTGGGTACTGTCATCAGAAGCAGGTGTTCACTGACTGGACACAGATCCCTGTCGGGCCTACTGGACAAGGGGAGGGGGTCCC